>NW_024081361.1:614517-848685 GCF_003009895.1 Hyaena hyaena | reverse complement strand
CTCCTTCTCTCTCTGACCCTCCCCTGCTCACGCTGTCTCTCTCTCTCTCTCTCCTAGAAATAAATAAAACATTAAAAAAAATTAAAAACAAAACAAACAAACAAAAAAACTTTAGTCAGTGGGGCCTGGGTGGCTCAGTCGGTTAAGCGGTTAAGCAAGTGTCTGACTTTGACTCAGGTCACGATCTCATGGTTCTTGAGTTCAAGCCCTGTGTCGGGCTCTGTGCTGATAGTGCAGAGCCTGGAGCCTGCTTCACATTCTGTGGTTCTCTCTCTCTGCCCCTCTCCTCCTTGTGGTCGTTCTCTCTCAAAAATAAATAAATAAACATAAAAAATATTTAAAATAAAAAAATCTTTAGTCAGACTCCTGAAACTTCTGCTCGGCCCATCAGATCACTTCCTTAAAGAATCTGGTATTAGCAAGAATCCTGCTAAGTCAGCTTAGCAAGAGTCCACTCTCCTCCATGGGAAAGATCCAAACCACTGTTTGTCTAATATACCCTGCAATTTGTCCTTTCTGTGGTGGGTCATGCTGGGTAAGCCATACACAAGGACTTGGGAGGTATACTTAGGAGCAACCAAATAGCCATACTGGTGTTTCCAAAGTCCATCTAAGTGGATTAAACATCCAACTCTTTCCTATCCAGTTCTTTCTGAGACTGAATTTGTAACTCGGGCCTTGCAGATCTCTTTTATGACTTCCTTAGGAGTCATCCTAAGGAAGTTCTCTCCCTTGAGGAGGGTCAATAATCCTACCAAAGGTCTAGGGGCCTTGAAATGGGACCTAGGGGCATAGTCCAAAGGCTTGGAAACCACTTGGTTTCTTGAATGTTGGAGATGAATCTGCTAGTTTCACACATGTATTTGCTATTTATCATGGTGGGGAATTCTCCTAAGGTAACCTAGCAGGATTTTTGCTAAAACTGACTTTTACAAGGAAGAATCATTATTGAGGAAAAGGTTTGTGGGGAGCCCTAGTAAAGTTTAGTCAAGCAAAGAATCTTTGTCAATATACACAGACACACATACATACATGCATACCCTGTCTTACTCAAAAGATAGCATACTATAATGCAGTTCTGGACCCATCTTTTTGTTCTAAATCTATCTTGTCAAACACTCTGTCACTACATAGAGATTCTCTTTCTTCCTTTTTCACCTGTGGAACACTCCATTGTGCAGAAGTACCATTATACCTTTGATTTCAGTGCGTCTCATATATCGCATAGCATTGAGTTAGCTCGTACAATGTCACAAAATGGTTTATAATTTTAAAATGCGGTTACTGATTCTACACCAAATATGTATGACATTGCTATGACTGACTGCCATAGAAAATGTTTCCCTCCACTTAAATTAGGTCATAGTTTGGATGAGCAAGGCAGAATGCAGGGAAAGCAGTAATCTTATCTGTTACGTGTTTTGCACACTATCTTGGACACTGTTGCTGCACCATAAGATGTCTAGGACACTGCCAAGGATTTTTAGAGAAATCTGTCTCCAAAGTCCAGTAAGACTCAACTGGAGATGGGGCAAACATACAGGGTCTGGAAGCTGTCTCTGACATCTTATTGCTCTTTTCCAGCTTAACTAAAAACAAGTTAATGCTAAAACAGAGTGGCTAGTACACAAATGCTCCTCAGCATGTGAATTGTGATCTCACTCAGGGCTCTTGGCAGTGATATCCTGAGGGCTTCAAAGGGACCATCAGTCCTGTGACCGCCATAGATTCGGGTGAAGGTCGTTGTGTGTGTTTCCACCATGCAAACTCTTCACCCAGAGCTGCTGAGTTTGCTCCTATTCTGTCAGGATGCTGTGGTTGTTAACACCAGAACCGGAGTAGAGAAGCAGGAAATTATGAGCCAGGCCATCAGGACCCGGCGTAGCTGCACTTTTCTTTTTTTAAATTTTTTAATGTTTTTCATTTATATTTTGAGAGAGAGAGAGTCAGCAGGGGAGGGGGGAAAGAGAGAGGACAGAGGATCTGAAGCGGGCTCTGTGCTGCCAGGCTGACATCAGTGAGCCCGACGTGGGGCTCAAACCCATGAACCATAAGATCACTGCCTGAGCTGAAGTCGGATGCTTAACTGACTGAGCCACCCAGGCACCCCTCACTTTTCTGAATCTACATCCTACCTGACATAATGGTTCTGAGCTCAGAGACTGGACACAATTACATGATTTCTCTCCTATCCCAGCAACAACATCAGGAGGTTACGGGTTGTTGCTGCTGCTCTCTATATGCACAGAGCACTCTTGTGCCTCCGGCCTTCTGAGGAGACTCACTGACTTTCCTTCTCTGTCACTTTTGAGCTGATATCCTCCTGAATAACGAATTCATCAGACAATGAGTTTAGGAAAATAATAATACAGAACGTCAAGTGATCTATGAAAATGGTCGTCCTTGGTTTCTACTCCAAAGACAAAGCAAGATTTTCTTCTAGTTTGTTTTCTTTTGTGATAGCCGTAAATGTTAGCCCCTATAAGCCACATGCCAGGACTATATTAGACAAGTCAATTTATGTGCTTTCTTCCTCTTTGTTTTTTTAGTTTATTATTATTTTATTTTAGAGAGGGAGAGTGCACACAAGCAGGAGAGAGGGCAGAGGGAGAGAGAGAATCTTAAGCAGACTCCACGGCTCAGCACAGAGCCCAATTTGAGGCTCAATCCCACAACCCTGGGATCAATACCTGAGCTGAAATCAAGAGTTTGACTCTTGGGATGTGTGGGTGGCTTAGCCAGTTAAAGTGTCTGATTCTTGGTTTCAGCTCAGGTCGTGATCTCATAGTTTCTAGCTCTGCCTCAGGCCCTGTGCATGCAGCTCTGTGCTTACAGTGCAGAGCTGCTTGGGATTCTCTCTGCCCTTCCCCCACTCACACTGTCTCTGTCTCTCTCAAAAGTAAATAAACTTGAAAAAAAGAGGTGGAGGCTCACCTGACTGAGCCATCCAGGCACCCCTTTCTTTTTCATTCCAATCTTATGAAAACACTGTGAGGTAGATTGATTCTTAGTCAGTTAGGGTTTTTTTTTTTGTTTTTTTTTTAAAATATTTTTTAAAATTTATTTCTAGGAGAGAGAGAGAGAGAGACAGCGTGAGCAGAGGAGGGTCAGAGAGAGAGGGAGTCACAGACTCTGAAACAGGCTCCAGGCTCTGAGCTGGCAGTCAGCACAGAGCCCGACGTGGGGCTCGAACCCACGAACTGCGAGATCATGACCTAAGCGAAAGTCGGACGCTTAACCGACTAAGCCACTCAGGCGCCCCTCAGTTAGGTTTTTTGTTTGTTTCACAAACAAGCTTACTCAGGCAGGTTACTTCACAAAATGAGACTTTGTTATAATGATCCTTGAATGATGATGATGTCATCATCTTTCAAGGATTCTAATATGGTAAAAGCTACAATTTGGTTGGATAACATATAACAACAAACTCAAAGTAATAGTGACCTAAACTCATTAAAGGCTTGTATCTCTCAAGAAACAGTAAGTTTGAAAGTCAAATGTTGCTGACATCCCTTGAGTGCCTCAAGAAGTTCAAGGCCGAGACCTCCAGGATTCTAGACTTTTTGTAATTTCTCCCCTGAACTTCTTGTTCTCTTATAGTTCCAAAAAGCTGCTGAAGCTGCAATCATCTTACTGACCTTCCAAGGCATACCTCTGAAGCACAGCCAGCTTTCCTCGAAGCCCCAGCCAATGTTTTCCACATAAATCTTAGCAGCCATTCTCAGCTTCAGTGGAAGCCGGGAGATGTAGTGTTTTATCTGGATACACTGCTGTCCTAACTAAAACTGTGGCTCTGATGATGAGAAAGAAGGAAGGAATGGATTTTGAGGAGGCAATTATAACTGCTACAAAGTGAATAGCGGGTAGTAGCATGTCATCAACAGATAATATAACTGGGAAGTCCCCAGGGCAAGGCATAATAAATGACACGTAATAAAGAATATAAGCATGTATCGAGACCTTACTGTTTATGTGATTTACATACACCATCTTACTGAAACCTCACAACAACACTGTGATACGAGTAACACCATTATCATTCTCCAGAGAAGAAAACCAGGGTTTAGAGAATCCCTGAAACTTGTGTAAGCCATTCAGCCAGTCAGTGGGAGAGCAGTCAGAACTAGAATCCAGGTTCTCCAGTCCAGATTTTGCAGTCTGTATGTGCTGGTATCCCCTCTCGCCCTGAATCAAATGACTAATCACAAAATTTTGTCTGTTCTAGAGAGCAAAGACCGCTCTTAGAATATATGTGGTCAAAGTCTTTCTCAGGACTCTCACAGTACAATGTTACTTAGTCAATCTGACTCTGCTTTTTTCCCAGCGAATAAGGTTTTCAATACCGTTTCCATATTGTGTTTTGGCCACCAGTGCCCTGCTCTTTGCCTTGATCACCCTTATGTGTACTGGTACCATAATGATTTGGGGGAAGTTTTCCCAGGTGAGTTTCCAAGTGTGACATTTACTGCAATGCTTTGGTAACTGAAATCACAGGAAAGAAAATAAAATATTAAGTATGCTCTTCAAAGTGCCACAAATTTGTATTCATTGGCAAGAGCTCCTGAACTCTAACTGAAGCTATAAACTTGCAACTCTGTTGTTAACTGACTGTGGAGGATGCAAGAGAAGCTTTCATTTTCCCACCTAATAAGCTTATAATTCAACAAAATTTCTTTTCACTTTGCTTCCTGGACCTCATAAAATTTAAATGGAAATATTAAATGGTTTAATAACTGGGCAACACCAAATAGCATGCTTGGCGTGACTTAGCATTTTAAAAATATGGAGTCTCATTATATTAAATCTGTCTCATTATTGTAATTATGCTGCTACAAATGTAGTGGATAACACATTGCATCATTATTTAATTTTATGGAAAAGCTTTCTAAGTTGTTTGTTGACAGAAAAAGGACCAGATTCTGTTTTTATTTGCTTAAAATGCAGCCCGTGCTAGGGCTTGATGGCTTTTTCTTTTCCTGTGCTAGGATTTTATATTTCATTTCAGTAGTTCATAAAATAAGCTTATCTCTGGGATCCAGCTTGATAGTGCTTTATTTTAGCAAAGGATACCAGGAATTGCTTTGAAGACAGCATGACAACTCTCATGTTCTAGGACGGCAATAAAATTGCCACTTTTTAAAATGCCGTAAAGAACATCTGAAGAGTATGGTGTTACGCAATCATTAAAAATATGTTTTTGAATAATATATAATGACATGGGAAAATGCTCATAGTGTAAGTAACATGGGCAGGTTACAAAATTGCAGGTACAACCTCATCTCACATAATATTTTTATTTTTTTATTTATTTTTATTTTTATTTATTTATTTATTTATTATTTATTTCTAGGAGAGAGAGACAGCATGAGCAGGGGAGGGTCAGAGAGAGAGGGAGATACAGACTCTGAAATAGGCTCCAGGCTCTGAGCTGGTAGTCAGCACAGAGCCCGGCGCGGGGCTCGAACCCACGAACCGCGAGATCATGACCTAAGCAAAAGTTGGGACGCTTAACCCACTAAGCCACCCAGGCGCCCCTCACATATTTTTAAAATATAGAAATTTGGGGGATGCCTGAGTGGCTCAGTCAGTTAAGCATCTGACATTGGCTCGGTCCAGATCTCATAGTTCATGAGTTTGAGCCCCACATCTCATAATTCATCAGTTTGAGCTGACAGCACAGAGCCCTCTTCAGATCCTCTGTCCTCCTCTCTCTCTGCCCCTCCCCAGCTCATTCTCTCTCTCTCATAAGTAAATAAATATTAAAAATAAATAAGTAAATAAAATACAGATATTTTAAAAAATTACAAATAGAGGCACCTGACTGTTTCAGTCGGTGGAGCAGGCAACTCTTGCTCTCTGGGTTGTGGAGTTGTGCCTTTGAGCTCCATGTTGGGGGAAGAGATTACTTACAAAAATTAATTAATTAATTAATTAATTAAAGTATAGAAATATGCCAAAATGTCATGGGTTTGCACTCTAAATGGTGGAGATTGGAGTGATTTTAATTGTCATGTTATGTTCTTTTCTATTTTCCAAAAATTCTAGGATAAGCTTTCTACTTCTTTAATTGACAAATGTTCGTTATTTTGGCAGTTACTTTGTTTTTTAAATTTTTTTAAGGTTTTTATTTATTTCTAGGAGAGAGAGAGAGAGACAGCGTGAGCAGGGGAGGGTCAGAGAGAGAGGGAGTCACAGACTGAAACAGGCTCCAGGCTCTGAGCTGGCAGTCAGCACAGAGCCCGATGCGGGGCCTGAACCCACGAACCGCGAGATCATGACCTAAGCGAAAGTCGGACGCTTAACCGACTAAGCCACCCAGGCGCCCCTTTGGCAGTTACTTTGAATGGGCGGGTGGAAGGTAGTATGGTATGACATTGACTACAGAGCAGCAAAGCCTGAACAAAGCAGCGGATCTCTCAGTCCATGGACAAGTTCAGTCCAAGGATACCCAGCATCTTCAAAGACTGCGGTAAAAAATAATGGCCTGGGCCCTTTTCTAGTCTCTCCAGTAACTCTACCTGGACCTCTGCCTCTCCTGGGAAATCAGGTGGTCCCTGGCGGGACCTCAGGACCTTCTCATTCCGTTCCTTCCACCCACACTGCTGCTGTGAAGTTGGTTCCCTCGCTCCTCGCTCCTGGCTCCTCACATTGTCTTTCTTCATTCCAGCTACTAAGCCTGAGGTACTTTCTCTGCCTAACATGTCCATTGAAACGTCCTTTTTTTTTTTTTTTTTTTTAAGTAATCCCTATGCCCTATATGGGGCTCAAACTCATGACCCCAAGGTCAAGAGTCACATATTCCACTGACTAAGCCAGACAGGCACCCCTTTTTGAAATGTCTTTTAAAAATTCAGTATGAGACTAGCAGTTCTTTTTTTTTTTTTAATTTTTTAAAATGTTTTATTTATTTCTAGGAGAGAGAGAGAGACAGCATGAGCAGGGGAGGGTCAGAGAGAGAGGGAGTCACAGATTGAAACAGGCTCCAGGCTCTGAGCTGGCAGTCAGCACAGAGCCCGACGCGGGGCTCGAACCCACGAACNTTTCTAGGAGAGAGAGAGAGACAGCATGAGCAGGGGAGGGTCAGAGAGAGAGGGAGTCACAGACTCTGAAACAGACTCCAGGCTCTGAGCTGGCAGTCAGCACAGAGCCCGACGCGGGGCTCGAACCCACGAACTGCAAGATCATGACCTAAGCGAAAGTCGGACACTTAACCCACTAAGCCACCCAGGCGCCCCGAGACTAGCAGTTCTACTGTAATGGGTATGTAGTTGCACATTTGGAAGATTTAAAAGTTCTTTTCCACCACTGGGTATTCATCCAAAGAAAATGAAAACATGAATTTGAAAAGATATAGGCACCCCTATGCCTATTGCAACATTATTTACAATAGTCAGGACATATATATATATGTATATATATGTATATACAGTCAGGACTATATATATATAATGGAATATATATGTATATATATACACATACATATATATATATATATAATGGAATACTACTCAGCCATAAAAAAGAATGAGATCTTGCCATTTGCAACAACGTGGATGGACCTAGAGGGTGTTATGTTAAGTGAAATGAAAAGACAGGAAAAGGCAAATACCATTTGATTTTATTTACATGTGGAACCTAAAAACCAAAACAAATGAACAAACAAACAACAACAACAACAAAAGCAGAAACAGACCTATAAATAGGGAGAGCAAACTGGTGGTTGCCAGAGGGGAAGGAGAAGATGGGCAAAAGGGGTGAAGGGGTGTGGGAGGCACAGGCTTCCAATTATGAAATGAATAAGTCACAGGGATGAAAGGACCACATCATACAGAATATAGTCAATCGCATTGTAATAGCGTTATATGGCAGCATGTGGTATCTACACTTGAGGTGAGCGCAGCATAATCCACAGACTTGTTGAATCACTGTGTTGTACACCTGAAACTAATGTAAAGGTATGTGTCAACTATACTTAAAAAAAACACAGAGTGAAAAAATGTTCTGGAGATCTATTTCATGACAGTGTGAATACCGAACTACTGAATGGTATATTTAAAAATGGTTAAGGTGGCAAATTCTGTTACGTGTTTTTTTAACCACAATTTTATAAAAGAAAAAAATTTTTAATTTTTTTAAAAACAAAATGCTCCAACAACAACAGAATGACCCCCATGATTCTGAATGCATCTTGCTGAGTCTATGAGGTTATTGAAACATATGCCATCCCCAAATATGACACTTTGGCATAAAGATTATTTTGAATTGAAGGCAATTAAGAAACAGCAGACACCAAAGGAATTCTCTGTTCTTCCTCCTTCTGCTTAAAAGCAGGGCAAAAACTCGCCTTTTTAAAGGTAACAAATTCTCATATACAATAGAGTCTCAGGATGCCTGGGTGGCTCAGTTAGTTAAGTGTCTGACTACAATTCAGGGCTTGATTTTATGGTTCGTAGGTTCGAGCCCTGCATCAGGCTCTGTGCTGACAGCTCAAAGCCTGGAGCCTACTTTGGATTCTGTGTCTCCATCTCCCTCTTTTTTTTTTTTTTTTAATTAAATTAAAAAAAAAACTGACTAGGGACAGATTAGTAAGAAAAAAACTCACCAAATTTAATCACATAGTTTTATTAACATACCCTGAGGGAGTCAGAGAAAAATGTGATTCAAAAGAGACAGAGGGAGGGGCACCTGGGTGGTTCAGTCGGTTAAGAGTCCAACTTCAGCTCAGGTCATGATCTTGTGGTTTGTGGGTTCAAGGTCCACAATGGGCTCTGTGCTGACAGCTCAGAGCCTGGAGCCTGCTTTGGGTTCTGTGTCTCCCTCTCTCTCTGCACCTCCCCCATTCATGCTCGCTCGCTCTCCCTCTCTCAAAAATAAATAAACTTAAAAAAAAAAGTGACTCCCTTCTGGTACTAGGAAGAGGAGAATGCCTCATGTCTAATGATGGCACTCATGAGCCTACCTAACAACCCTTCCTGTCTTAGTACATTCAGGCTGCTGTGACCAAATACCACAGATTGCATATTGTATATACAATGGAAACTTACTTCTCACAGTTCTGGAAGCTGGATGTCCGAGGTAGGCGCCAACATGATTGTGCTCTGGAGGGCTCTCCGGTTCGCGGCCGGCACTCTCTTGCTGTGTCCTCACAGGGTGGAAGGGGCCAGGGAACTCTCTGGAGCTCTTTTGCGAGAGCACTAATCCCATTTCCAAGGGCTCTGCATCATGATCCAATCACCTCTCACAGGCCCCCCTCTCCTAATACAATCACTTCCGGGGTGGAGGGTTAGGACTTAACATAAAAATCTTGTATGGGGCATGGACACAAACATTCAGACTATAGCACTTATTAAAACAACCCTTATCTACCAAACATTTCCTCATCAGCTTCCCCAAACTTATCACCCCTAGAAGCCCACCTCCCCTTCTTCTTTTGTCTATCTCTTCTCCACAATGAAAACACCCTTTGTTAAAATGTATATAATAAGTTCCCAGGCCTAACTGTTTCTTTTTATATCTAATTAACAATATGACTGCATATCCCTTGGTTGCTGTCTGATATAATAATATTTCCTGCAAATAACCTTCCAGTGACAAGGGTCAGGACATGCTACCCCCAAATTATGGCACCTTGACATATTGAATATATTAAGCAGGAAGGAATTTGAGAAAGAGCATGTGCAGCAGGAAGAACCTTCTGACCTTGCCCTGAAGCAGGTCCTGAAACCCTCGTGGGAGAGGCGCCCTCCCAATACTTGAGGAAAGGAGCATCCTTATGTCCATGATGCCAGGAGGGATTTGAACAAAGGAACTTGCTGTTCCCCCAGTTTATACACTTTTCTCATACCCTTCTTTGTTCCACAACATTTTTTTCATGACTTTCCATTCTTCATCAAACCTGGCACAAAACACTCTGCAGGTCTTTATTTCCTATGAAGGCTCCCATGACATGGAAAACTTACATTAAATAAATATGTATGCTTTTCACTTGTTAATCTGTCTTTTCTCACAGAACCCCCCCCCCCCTTAAACGGATAGGAGAAAAAGATACTTCTCCTCTACATCAGCAATTAATAACTGAATTTTAGTGAAACTGATCTGTCTGCAGAAGGTACAATTTAGACAACTACTAAATCATGTCATTGCTATAACGCTTTTATTTCTTGAACCAGTCTTTCATCATCATATTATTATTTTTTAAAGATTTTACTTTTAAGTAATCTCTACACCCAGTGTGGGGCTTGAACTCACAACCCGGAGATCAAGAGTCACATGCTCTGCAGACTGAGCCAGCTGGGTGCCCCCAGTCTTTCATTTTTAAAATTAATTAATTTTTATAGAGAGGGCCAGCGGAAGAGGGACAGAGGAAGAGAGAGAATCCTAAGCAGCCTCCACACTCAACGCGGAGCCCCAACGTGGGGCTTGATCCCACGACCCTGGGATCAGGACCTGAGCCAAAATCAAGAGTTGGATGCCCAAATGACTGAGTCACCCAGGCACCCCATCCTAGTCTTTTCATTTTACAACAATTTTTTAAATGATTCTTAACTTTATGGGGCTCCTGGGTGTCTCAGTCGGTTAAGCATTCGACTTTGGCTCAGGTCATGATCTCACGGTTCATGGGTTTGAGCCCCGCGTTGGGCTCTGTGCTGACAGCTAGCTCAGAGGCTGGAGCCTGTCTTCGGGTTCTGTGTCTCCCTCTCACTCTGACCCTCCCCTGCTCGTGTGCTCTCTTTCTCTCTCTCTCAAAAATAAATAAACATTTAAATATATATATAATTATTTTCAATTTTAAAATTTTTATCCAAATTCAGTTGAAAAAGAAAAAGTTTGTGGACTAAAATTTACTTTGCCAAACAAAATATACCACACCTTGCAACTCTCCCTTTCTTTCGCTGTTTCGCATTTTAAATATAACTAAAAGCTCCAAGTAGTGGCATGGAATGAAGAAATTGAAATGATTTAAGTTCTGTTTCTTCATTGTTACCATGTGCTTTCGCTGTGTGTTTCAAATCTATAGTCTAAATGCAAGCATATGTAGTATCACAGTGAGGAAACATGAACTGTACCGATGGATGATTTGGACCCATTACCGATTTAATCTCAAAAGAAAGCAGAACTGAGTCCACATATGGCTCTGGGGCTGTACCTATAATTAGAAGCTTTTTCAATGTACTTCCATCTAAACCACATTGTCTATTAAAAAATAAGTAATGGGAGACAAACCGTAAGAGCCTCTTAAATACAGAGGGTTGCTGGGAGGGGGATGGCGGGGGAAGAGGTAAATGGGGGAGGGGCATTAAAGAGGACACTTGTTGGGATGAGCACTGGATGTTATATGTACGTAATGAATCACTAAATTCTACTCCTGAAAAAAAAAAGTTGATTATCTAAAAAAATTAAAAAGTAACAAGAAGTAAAATAAGAACAATAAACTTTCATGTAAAACACCTTGTAAAATACAATGTATGTACATATGTAATTACACAGTATATTGGATATACTATATATATGTAAAATTAAAACTTATATTTTCCAAAGCAATTCTTTAAACCTTAAGGCAACAAAAGGATTTTTGAAGGGAGGAGTGTTTCATCACTGACCTTGTTTAGCATTGCTGGCACGTGGTGGTCACACAAAACGCAGAAGGGCTTTAATTGGTTTCATTATTGTTTTTAAATCCCCTACAGACAGGGCCCTCTCTTATTGCCTGCACCTGGGCAGTGGGCGCCCCAATGCCCCTCCTTTGGCATACCGCTGTTCATAGTTAAGCAGGTTAAAGTCGGCTGTGTTAATTTAATCCTATTTTATAATGCATTCAGGTTTTACTAGGGAAATGCAGAGGATTCATTTTTATGAAAAGACAAACAAACCAACCTAAAATCCCTCACGTAGTAAACAGGATTGCCCAAAGACTTCTCTGTCAATTTCCCTAAATTGAAGAAATTCAACAGGAAAAGAATTAGAAAGGAGAACAAGGGTTGAAAGGGCAAATTCCGGGAGGGTCAGATGGATATTGTCCAGCAGTCGGGAGGGCAGGACAAAGGGACGGAGCCGGAAAGCAGCGCCTTGCTTTACCGCCGCCACCCAGCCTCCTCTGCCCTGTCCTTCTGGGACGCAGGCCCATTGTTACCGGGCTCTGTCAGTTTTCTCATGAGGAGATGATCATCAGGACGGCGATGTAAGCTCTCCTGCTTTTTAAATGATGGAAATTAATTCAAACTCCAGAAAACACTGTGCAGCGCAAACAAAACACGTGTGCAGCTGCAGCGTGCCCCTAGGCTACCAATTTCCTAATGAAAAATGCAAATAGTGATTGAACCAGTTACAGAAGTGGAGAAAATATGCTTTATTCTCTGATCCTTTCCCTTCCCCAAAATGTGACATTTTAGAAAAATACAGATGTACTTACATCATACCCATAATCAGCAGTTTAACGAGAAAAGTAGCATAATTAGAGTAGATCATTGGGAGGGGCCTGAATTCCCCGAGCAGTCCTTTCTCTTGAATCAGGACCAAGCATGGTGTCACCCAGATGCCTGTTGACTAAGTGACACACAGCAGATTGATTTAACCGCTGGCAAACCACATTTCTTTTTCCAGGGCAATAAGTGAAAAGGTTATTTACTTCCCTTGGTTACAAAAAGAGGAAATACTTCTTCCAAGAATTAGAGTAGCTGCGACCAGTTCTCCCAGAGAAATTATTAACGCAGAGCTCTGAAGCCTTTGCCCACACGCCTCACTGTGCAGCTCGGTTCGGGGACCTCGGGAGAGGGGCCCGCTGCGCCCCGCAAAAGCCTCAGGCCCTCAGCATCTGAGATTCGGTAGCCAGGAGAACCATTCTAAATCCTTCTCTGCAGATCTCATTTGGTTTGGCATTTGGCATATTAAAAGAGAAGGTTTATTCAAATTAGAGATAACAATACAAGCCGTTCCCCACATTTCCGCAGGTAATTAGAGCTTTGTGTATTTTAATTAAAAAGATGTAGAGCTAAATCCTCCAACAGGCGTCCTGAGCATCCTCAATGCTCCCTTCCTGCAGGGGCCATCCAGAATTAAAAGCAAGAATTTGGAGAAGGGCTTTGTCCTTAATGGCCTTTCAGAATTCTCTGCTTTGAGTGGCATACAAGCGGCCCTGTGTGGCCAGGTTAGCCTGGCTCCTCTGTGTGGCCTCTCAGAGCCACGGAGTCTGCGCCCGTGAGTCCATTTCAGTGTCTAGGAAAAGCTTTGCATCGTTCCAGCCTCCCTGTCCAACCCAATAAAGGCCCCAACGTTTAATCTCTGACCCTGAAGAAACAGGCCAAAGAAGGGCACTTAAACAAAGACACCATCATCTCTCTGTAGGACCAGAGGGGAAAAAATGAGAGGGGAAGTTTTCCCATTTTTCACAAACCAGCTTCTTTTTTTTTTTTTTTTTTAAGTGTATTCATTTATTTTGAGAATGCAAGAGAGAGCAGGGGAAGGGGCAGAGAGAAAGGGAGAGAGAGAGAATCCCAAGCAGGATACGGCTCGGCGCTCAAATTCACCAACTTGAGCCGAAATCAAGAGCTTAACCAACTGAGCCACCCAGGTGCCCCGCAAAACAGCTTCTTTCATAAGAAAAGTTCTGCTTGTATACTCTCTCTTTTCCAGTGGTCTAGGCTGAATTCTTCTTCTTCTTTTTTTAATATATGGTGACAACAAAAAGTTTAGAAATTATCATTAATGTGACATGACTACTTTCCCAAATAACTATGTGACTTGACTATTTTCCCAAATAACTATTTCTAAAATTTCTATTGTCAGAGTCCTCAGGTGTTTGGGGCAAGTAGCCTATTTTAACATGAAACAAAAAAGGAAAAGAATTAAGATCTTGATCACATGAAAAGGGAGGAGATGGAGCTGCTGACCCTAATTTTTTTCTGGTGGAATTGAGATGCAGAGAGGGGATGGCCCTTGTTAAAATTGCCAGGCCCATTCTAACTGTTAGAGCTTCACTAAATTAGTACAAAGCTTTTCTTTTAAAATGTCATCTTTTCCAAAGAACAATTCTCTAACAGTGAAATCACAAGCATCAGTGAAGATAAGCTGCTTTTAGAGAGAGACATGCCATTACCCAAAAAATATGATAAAGGCACTGTAAATCTTCTCCTCTGGGCCCAGATGGCCCTGTGGACTTGCTTACACACACATGCCCCTCCCAAGGGACCCCTTGACATCCTAACCCCAACAGGCTTCAGAGAATTTGCATTTAGAAAGTGGTGGCACTGTCCTGAAATCCTTTTATGTGGCAGAAGTTATGCCTGCCCCTTTCCCCCATTCACTCAATTCCAGAAACATCTCTTCTCATAGAGAGACAGATAGCTAATGGTTAAGTCTCTTTAATTAAAAATAATTTTTCTTTAATGTTCATTTATTTCTGAGAGAGAGAGAGAGCACATTTGGTTGGGGGGGGGGGCAGAGAACCCAAAGGAGGTTGGGGGTTGTCAGCACAAAGACTGATGTGGGGCTTGAACTCATGAACTGGGAGATCATAAGCTGAGTTGAAGTCAGAGCCTCAACCAACTGAGACACCCAGGGGCCCCCAGTGACTAGGTCTCTTAAGAGCATGGTGTCTGGAGAGCGAATGCTCAGGACGAACAACTATGCAACATCTGGTAGAGGCTCTGTTACGCCATCTTCATTGAACTGACCCACCGCCTTAACCAGTGTAGCCTGGCTGACAGCCACCGCACCTTGTGATTGTGTGGCACATTAGTTACCTCTACTACACGTGAGTCCTGCAGTTTCAGCTACGTTTGAATAATGGATCAACTATAAGGCATTATCTTACAGTATCCAAGGGGAGCTCTTTCATATGCACAGCAAACTATCGGGTCATTAGCTGAGAGGTTTTATTTACTGTTCCTGACTTTTTGGTAGCAATTTCAAAGCTAAGTAAGCATATGTTTCACTTCTGTTGTTTTCCCGAGTAACGAAAACATTAAAATAAAAATGGTTACACTGGGGTGCTTGGCTTGGCTGGCTCAGTCAGTGGAGCATGTGACTCTTGATCGCAGTTGTGAGTTCTAGCCCCACGTTGGGCATAGAGATTGCTTAAAAATAAAATCCTGGAACAAAAAGAGCTTACACGTTCCTGGGTTTCAGTGCGTAAACTGTGCTTGGTACCTAGTAAATGTTTGCTAACTGTCCTTTCCCTTTCCTTCTTTCTCTACCCTTTGCCACTCAATGCTTCCTGCTCTACTGCCAAAAAATAAAGTCAAAGCTATGTAAAATAGCCAACACTTCCCAAAATTCTCCTCAAAATGCTTTTGTGGATGAGATTGTACTATAGTATGATTACAGAAGATTACATATAACTATTTTTTAGTGTTTTATTTTTATTTTTGAGAGAGAGACAGAGACAGAGAGAGAGAGGAGAGAGAATAAGAACAGCGGAGGGGCAGAGAGAGAAAGGGACAGAGGATCCTAAGCGGCCTCTGCTCTGACAGCAGTGAGCCTGAGGCATGGCTTGAACTCATCAACTGCAAGATCACAACCTGAATTGAGATCGGATGCTCAATTGACAGAGCCACACAGGCGCCCCGTACATACAACTATTAACAAATGCTAACACTGCTGATTCAAAAGAGTAGGAACTGGTGACTACAGAAGTCTCCAGCAGAGAGCTCTACCACTACTTCCTCCAACGACCATATTTATGCTCAGATAATACGGAAAAGAAATATGCAAAGATTATTAACAGTGGTTATTTTCTGTGGAATCAAGGGATGGGGGCAAATGTTGGACAAGGTACATCCTTATGGGGTTGAAAGATATATATTTTTTTAAAAAGCATGTGCACACATCCCCTAGGGTTATTCTGATATGCTTCACCCCCCACCCCGCATCCGGCCCCACGTGTATTACTGCTTTAGATTTTCTAGACTTGGTCATGAAGGGGAGGGAGGAAAAATAAATAATTTCCCCTCTACCTTTCACTGTTCTTGGCTAGGACTCCCTCCTGTTTAAAAAAAAAAAAAAAAAAAAAAAGATTAACAGGAGGAGGAAAAACCCTATTTTATTTTATTACTTTTTTTTTTAAATTTTTATTTATTTCTAGGAGAGAGAGAGAGAGACAGCGTGAGCAGGGGAGGGTCAGAGAGAGAGGGAGACACAGACTCTGAAATAGGCTCCAGGCTCTGAGCTGGCAGTCAGCACAGAGCCTGATGCGGGGCTCGAACCCACGAACCGTGAGATCATGACCTAAGCGAAAGTCGGACGCTTAACCGACTAAGCCACCCAGGCGCCCCGAAAAAACCCTATTTTAATTATGTATATACGGGAGCCCCACTAGAATATGAGACTCAAAAGACTCAAAAGACTGAGGATTACATACCATGCAGAACTAAGGAAAGGGATTGAGGTCTGGGGCTGAAAGCCGGGGAAGGCAATTCCCAGGAAGGTGAGGAGAGGAAATGTTTGGTAAACAAAGGTTGCCTTGCCAAGCAGACGAGTCTCTCAGGTGAGAAAGTCATCTCTGATCTTAGCTCTCTTCCTGATACAGGACCCCTTTCTAATGTAAATTTCCTGTATCGGTATAGAGTTCCTTTACCAAAGGGTAACGTCAGTTCTGTTTTCAGAGCTGCTTCTGCATCTGCAGTGTCTTCAAAACAATCAGCTCAAAATAATCTTTATGCCAAAGAGGCATGTTTTGGGGTGACATATTCTGCCAGCCTTCAGTCAAATACAAGATCGCGTGTGTCCCTGGCAGCTCACCTAACAGTGTTCAATTAGCTGGCCTAACCATGTTTTATGACCTAATGTTCAGTTTCCAATATCACATGATCAAGCTGTTGTTAGAGCTTACAAAAATCACGTTAGCTCTGCAGGGGGAAGCTAAGCACATTAGGGCTCGCCTCCATGTTTCTCATCCTGTGAATTTCTCAATCCTGAGCCCTGCCTCGGATACACAGATAGGCTCACATCTGCCGGGACCACAGAAGGAGAGGAGGGATAAAAAACCAATCATTCAATTTCCTCAGGTCCTAAGAGCGTTCTCTCGCAACCCATGTAGATAAAGAAATAAAAACTAAAACACCTAATTAATGTGTGATTACAATTCTTCACTGTCAGAAGCACACTGAAACCCAGTCAGTAAAATCTCTCTCCTAATGAGCCCTACAGTTTGCTGTGCAATTGAAGAGCTCTCCTTTGACATTCTAAGGTTCTTTTCAGTCCAACGTCAGAATGAAATTTAACTTGACTTTTCATAAGCAAAAGCCCACCAAACAAAGGAAGGATTGGTGCCTTCCCATCACTTTTCAGCCTCCGGCACTGCAGCCAATAGCAATGGTTTCCATTCAAAAAACAAACCTCAGTTATACACACATACACGCTGAGAAAAGAATTAATCTGTGCAGTTCGTTCATCGCTTACTTGTTTCCTGGAATACATGATGAATTTTTATGGAGGGTGGTGGAGGAAGGCAAGAACCACATTCAAATGAAACCCAACATCACTCTCTTACAGTGTCATTTCAAAAGCCAGATAAAAGCCAAATGAGGAGGCTGGGAAAGAGTGTACAACGTAGCCGTTCTGAAAACCACCCTCCATTTCATTCTGGAGCGGGGAGGTCACACCCAGGCATCAAAATAGCTTCTCTCCTCAAAGTAAATTAGCTGGTAAGTGCTTTCTTGTTTGTTTTCCTCAGACTGACACATTTGCAGCCAACCTGATGAGGATTTTCTGCAGATGATTTATTTACAAAACAGTATTTTGACTAACTACCAGCTGGCAGACAAGAAAAAAGGACTCCCGATAGTTTAGGAAAAGCTCTATGTGCAGATTCTTATTTTTGGTCCTGTCACAGTGTTTAGGGAAGGTCATAACCAGGTTTGCTACTGCTGCTGCTGATTAAACCTCAAACACCGAAAGAGAGAACATGAGCATGTTGCCGGGGTGAGGGGGTGGGAGGGCGCAAAGAACTTTCAGTAATTTCCTCGGCTTTTACCTAGAAAATTACAGCTCATAAATGTGGATTTTAAGTAGTTGTGACTCAGAAATAATCAAACATCATTTGTGGAAAGGCCACTTAGAGAAAACTAGTGGGAGAAAATGGTGCTCTGAGTTGAAAATTGATTTTACCCTCTTTAACATGACAAGGTAGGGGGGAAGTTCTAAACTGAGCTGTAAATGTGGTTGGTTGGGTTTTTTTCCCCCCTCTCTTTTAAAGATAAATAGCTTGTGGTTCATCTGAACAAACATTTCTTTGTTGTTGCTGCATTTTTGAAATCTCATAATCAATTGCCTGTTAGAATAATTGGTACCTGGGCTCTCCTAATGAAGGACAAATGGCTAAATGCAGGGAAATTGCTGGGAGAAAAGGTTCATCTAACGTGATTATTCTTTTGGGAGGTGGGAGCCAATTGCTTTTTGTCTAATAGTTTATCCTTTCCTCCCAGTGAAAGCTAATGAAAACCAAATGAAAATTTAATAACCTTTACCAGCAATTATTCTTTCAAATTGGCCCTTTTTGCTTAAAACAACTCATCCGCCCAAGCTTCCCCAAACTTGTTGCTTAATGAATCCGCCAGTATTTTGTTTGGTGTGTGGGGGGAAAAAAAGACCAATGGACCTTTCTGTGGGTCTTCAATTAGCCAGTTCAAGTAATTCCTCTGACAATAAATTCTCGTCACGTTTTCACATCTTCCAGACACTAAATGCTTTTTCAGTTTTCTCATGGTCTTTATTTCTGATTTTACCTGAGACTTCAGTCATTCAGTTCGTAACTGAATGCCAAATATTTTCTTTGTTACTTTACCACTAATTGTCATCGGAGATATTTAACTCAATATTCCCTTTTCAAAGGCCACACACTTGGAGATAACCTATGGGAGTAATTTTAAAAGGAGAAAAGCTTTGTGCTCAAAATTCTTTTTTCCAAATTATTTGTAGTTTTTAAAAAATCAGAAGCAATCAAATATCCAATGGTAGGAAGTGAGTAAAGGATTTCTTATATAGCATCTCAGTGAAATATCTTTTAGGAATTAGGAAACCATAATTGGAGGATTATGGAGCATCATGGATGGGTGCTTATAATATTAACAATATTAATAATAATTATGTAAAAAGTAAATGCAGTTGAAAAAACTGAAGAAAATATGAAAATAGTGGTGGTAAGCCAGTAGTGAGCTTATGATGTGCTGATGGTAAACTGATGGTACGTTAGGGAGGGAAAACTTTCTCTCTATTCTCTTATGTTCAATTCTGAAGGCCTGCAAACTAAGCTGACTTAGAGGGGTGTCTGGGTGCTCAGTTGGTTAAGCATCCAACTCCTGGTTTTGGCTCAGGTCATGATCTCATGGTTTGTGGGTTCAAGCCCCACGATGGGCTCTGTGCTGACATCTCAGAGCCTGGAATCTGCTTTGGATTCTGTGTCTCCCTCTCTCTCTGTCCCTCCCCGACTCATGCTCTGTCTCTCTCTCAAAAATAAATACACATTTTTTTTAAAAAGGACAGATAATTAGAATTTGTGTTCATATACCATCTTAATTAGGAAGTTGAGGGAAGGAAATCATAAATTATGATTTCCTAATTTATATACCATCCCTTAATAAAGGAATGGGAAAACAAATGACTTTTTAGAAAGATAACTGGGCCCTTGTCTGTTTAGGTGTGGTGTGGAGACCTCATCTCTGTTAAGGGGTCAGTCTTCCCAGGTTGCTCTCCAAGAGGGTCTTTATGACAACTCATAAAGTTATTTTGGGACCTCAAATGCCTTCTGCTCAAAATAATTTTCAGAGGTGGCTGGGTGGCTCAGTCAGTTAAGCCTCTGACTCTTGATTTCACCTCAGGTCTTGATCACAGCTCAGGTCTTGATCTCAGGGTCGTGAGTTCAAGCCCTGCACTGGGCTCTGCACTGGGCATTGAAGCCTACTTAAAATAATCATAATCATAATCATAATAAAAATAGTAATTTTTATGCTACAGTGGTGCATGCTGGACCTCTTCATGTGATACAGCTCTTTTTTTCCTAAACTTTCACTAATAGTCTATTACTTTTATCACTTAAAAACCTTATCATAATGAAAATTCCTATTTTTTTTCTTCAGCCTTCAATTTTCATGAAAACCACAAAAAAGTTAAATCATTTGATCTCATGGGGGCCTCTTCAGTTCTAATTCACCTGGTTTCTTTGTTGACATTAACTTTAGTTAACAGTTTCTGCCTTACAAAACTTCAAATGAAAGTAGTGAAGTCTGAGTACACTAAAAGCTGATAGTATAAAAATGCAATAGATAGAAAAAAACCAGAACTGGTTAAATGAAGATTACTAACAACATTATCTCTTTTTTTTTAATTTTATTTATTTGTTTTTATTTATTTATTTGGAGAGAGTGTATGTGCGTGCATGCACACGCACAAACTGTGGAGACGCAGAGGGAGAGAAGAATCCCAAGCAGGCCCCACGCTGTCAGCACAGAGCCCGATGCAGGGCACGATCTCACGACTGGGAGATCATGACATGAGACAAAACCATTGGACGCTCAACCAACTGAGCCACCCAGGCACACCTAACAGCATTCCCTGGAATTGGACAGTTTCCAAATATGCTTCAAATCTGTGAGGGCACGTCTTTCACACTTGCTATTTTGATTTTTGCCTGTCACCCCAGAGATCTAATACCAACTATGCTTTTAGCAGGTTCCATGGCTGGAAGCAGAGCAAACCTTTAGGACCTCAGTTTCCTTTTCTCTAAAATAAAATGGATGGGCCAGGTTTCTTCCAGCAGTACAATCCACCTCCCCCTGCGTCCTTTTTAAATCTCTGGCTAAGTCACTGCTCAGTGAGATCTATATAATGGATACCCATCACACACAGTGGATACCTAATAAATATTAATCAAGACAAATCTCTCACTCAAACTGTTTTTTCATATGCTTCAATTATCATAGTATGTTCTGATTATTCCATTGATTCTCAAATACGATGAAAAATGCTCTTCATTGGTAAAGAAAATAGTGCCAGTTGGAACAGAGTATACATGATTCAGGCACCAATGTTTTGTAAGAAATTATACCTTCCTACCATCAGCCTAATTAATATATTAATTGATTAATTGAAATAATATATTAATGATTAATTAGAAGGTGGAAAGGCAGAGGTTAAATAAGACCTGGTTTTGCCTGTGGAAGAGTTTCTGTCTGTGAGGGGAACTGATGGAGAGGGGAGAGCCAACCATCCGATGTGGTCCTCGTTGGCCTCATGGGCTCTTGTTCATTGTTAAAACAGCAATCCACTAGCCCGTGTGAATTTCAGCATATGAAGTGCTGCACACAGCAGCTCTCTGCAGGCCATGTACAAATAAAGACGTGGTTTGTGCTAAAGGAATTCAACAAAGCAAATGAATAAGGTGTGTTAGGACTCTTGAATGGTTTAAATATTCTGTTGTTTTGTCTTACCCGCAGTTTCATCTCCACGTGGAAGAGGGAAGTTAGGGGGCACATGGCTGGCTCGGCTCTTAGGCTACGATCTCGGGGCTGTGAGTTCAAGCCTCGCATTGACTGTAGAGATTACTTTAAAGAAACAAAAATCTTGGGGTGCCTGGGTGGCTCAGTTGGTTAAGCGTCCACCTTCAGCTCAGGTCACGATCTCTTGGTTCGTGGGTTCAAGCTCTGCATCGGGCTCTGTGCTGCCAGCTCAGAGCCTGGAGCCTGTTTCAGATTCTGTGTCTCCCTCTCTCTCTGCCTCTCCCCTGCTCGTGCTGTTTGTCTGCCTCTCAAAAATGTTTAAAAAACATTAAAAAAAAAAAGAATTGTCTATGGCCAACCAATCATCTCGTATAATAACTGAATCAGTTGGGTTTAGTTCTGCCATTTCAAATGTTTGACATAATTGCATATAATAGACCTTACGATTTAACACAACATGATCATTATAAGCACATGCAATATAATCATTCCAGAAGTGTTTGAGGAACACTAGGGGGTGCATCAGGGCTTGGGATGAAGACAGAGTTGCTATGAAAAAGGGAGGACTTCGTGGAGAAGGACTTTGAAAGGAGGTCTGCAACCTGGCAGCTTGGAAAAGAGAGAATTCGAGCCAAGCCTCATAAAATGTGTGTGGTGTTGAATTTTCATTAGGACCACACTTGTCCCTAATGGCATAAAAAATAATTCGTATGTAAAGTTGGATCCCTAGACCTGGAACATAGTGCTTATGGATATGACACCCTTAACTTTTCATAGAACTTTCTCTTTGACAGTTTGTAATGGTGAACTTCTGTTTGAATAGGAAAAAAAAATTATGGTAATGGAGTATTCTGCCTAATTATATCATTAAGAGTTGACATAGATTTGGGGCGCCTGGGTGGCTTAGTCGGTTGAGCGTCCGACTTTCGCTTAGGTCATGATCTCGCGGTTCGTGGGTTCGGGCCCCGCGTCGGGCTCTGTGCTGACTGCCAGCTCAGAGCCTGGAGCCTGTTTCAGTCTGTGACTCCCTCTCTCTCTGACCCTCCCCTGCTCACGCTGTCTCTCTCTCTCTCTCCTAGAAATAAATAAAAAAAAAAAAAAAAAAAAAAAGAGTTGACATAGATTTTAAAAATTAGGTTATTCCCTTTAAAAGTGCTGTTATTTGACTTGACCATTTTTGACCTAACAAAATGGTAGTTTCTTACACTTCAACAGAAAATATGGATTACTAATTTAATAAAAATAGTAGGATACTTATATGTATAATTACTTATTTTGCCTAAATATTTGTTAGTTGTGTGTGTTTATTTATATTTATATAGTTAACTATATTTAATGTTAGGGGCTCCTAGGTGGCTCAGTCCATTAAGCATCTGACTTCGGCTCAGGTCATGATCTCATGGTTTGTGAGTTTGAGCCCTGCATCAGATTCTCTGCTATCAGTGCAGAGCCCACTTCAGATCATCTGTCTTCCTCTCTCTCTACCTGTCTCGAGTGCTCTATCCCTCTCAAAAACAAACAAACATAAAGGATGAGTAAAACATAATCTTTGCCTGTAAGGCTCTCACAGTTTAATAAGGGAGATAAACACATCCACAGATAATCACTATGGACAGGTGGTGCACAGGTTTGAGAAGGAAGTCTCTGAAATCAAACAGACCCAGAAGTCTTGTCTGAGTTTCAACACTATTGCTAAATGCCCAACCTCTCTTTGCCTCATGGAAATAATAATAGTATCTCACAGGGTTGTTGAGAGAATTAAATGTGAAAATGCACGTGAAATGGCTTAACGTTGTGTTAGTACTTCCCAAGTGTGCAGAAAATGTTAGGCATTACTGTAATGTGTTAAATGGTATTATATAAATAGGTGTGCCTGGTATTTGCGTCCTTTTGCATGTGGTTAGGTGAACTGATTTTATTTATTTTTTATTTACCTGTTCTTTTTTTTTTTTAAGATTTTTATCTTTAAGTTCTCTATACCCTACATGATGCTCGAACTCACAACCCCAAGACCAAGAGTTGCACACTCCACTGGTGGAACCAGCCAGGTGCCCCCGGGTGACCTGGTTTTAATTAGGAGTTACTCATGAAATAGTAAGCTAGTTTGCTTTTGTAAGATTTTAGAGGAAAATTTCGTCACCTTTCCCTGGAAGTAAGACCCATTGTCAACTGAAAGTCCTTGTCTAATTAAGTGGCTGAACAGATTTAACACATCCTTCAGAAGGAGGGAAGCTAGCTTTCCTAAGTACTCAACATTCTTTTAACACCTCTAATAAAAAAGAGGAGCTGAACACAGGAACTAATAATTTGATGACTATCAAGAAATTGAATTCTCGCTTCAAACTCACCTTTGCCTTCTCAGATAAAAATTATTGTTAGTTACTGTCAAGATGCCACTGACATAAATGTCTTCTATCAAAAGTCACTAAGTAGGCTTTTAACCAGGCAATAAATATTATTGAACTCTACTATTTGCCAGGCTCTGAGCTAGGCTCTAGGGATATAAAGGCAAGCAAAGACCACAGCCTATTGGAGGAGGGACATTTATTAAGTATTCGAATATGTAACTAACAATTACAAGTAAAGCATATAGAGCAGTGACCTTCATGGAGACTGAGGGACAGGCTGGTGGTCAGAGAAGAGTTCATTTAGAAGTAACATCTGAAAATAGAGCTGGTGATTTTCTCCTCAATCCAAAACAACCAGCAAGTTCAGGAAATAAAAGCTTAATCAAATCAATTGTTTAGCTACATTATGAAAAATACTAAGTTGATATAAATTATTTACTCTTGGGGCGCCTGGCTGGCTCAGTCAGTTAAGCGTCTGACTCTTGATTTTGGCTCAAATCATGATCTTGTGGTTTGTGAGTTTGAGCCCCATGTCAGACTCCACTCGGATGGTGCGGAGCCTGCTTGAGAGCCTCTCTCTTTCTACTTCTCTCTCTGCCCTTCCCTCAAGCTCTCTCTCTCAAAATAAATTTAAAAAACTAAAAAACAAATAATAAATTATGTACTTTTACCCAATCAGATAACGAATGTTAAACATAACTTTTCTGTTTGATTATCTTTCTGCCCCACATGGGCTTCCATTTCATTAGCCCTGTTCAAATAGCCCTTCACCTCCCGGGTCATTTTCTCGTTATCAACATGCTCACACACAAAATGTGTACTTCAGTATAGTCCTTCACATGCACTAACCAAGAAGATGGGGAAACTTTAGAAGGTAGTAAAATGACGAAGTTCTTCTCACCTTATCTAGGAGAGGGGCCTTGCTCTGGAATGATATTTTATGTATAAACATGGCATTTCTCCATGGTTTGCCTTTGTTTTTTTTTTTGTTTTTGTTTTTGAGAGATTGACTAGGGCAAGATTCAAAACCCCAGCACACACTTAAAATTGATTATATCATAGGAAGGATTATAATATGCCAAGCACTATAAAAAAAGATTTCTTCAGAAGGGTATTGCATCTCCCAGAACACTAGGAGGGGGAGAAAATGATTGTAGAGGGTGTCTGTCCATTTTAAACTTTTATTAAAATATTTACAAGAATCTTCACGTTCTGGGGTGCCCGGCTGACTCAGTCAGAGAAGCATGTGACTCTTGATCTTGGGGTCATGAGTTCGAGCCCCATGTTGGTGTAGACATATTTAAAATAAATAAATAAAATTTAAAAAATACTATTCACATTCATTTATTTCAGCCTCAAATAAACAAAAGCTTGATTTTTAAAACTAGATCTATTTTTTGCCATGTGAAATGTAATCTGCTCAAGTCCACTGAGTGTTCAGTAATTTCCTAAGGAATGACCATTTCTTCCATTTTACATTTTTCTTAAGCAATCGGTAAATAACATATTCATCAAACTTGAGAGAATGCCCCAAAAGAATTTCTTTCGAAAAGCTGGTTTTCTTCTTGCTGAGCCAGATAATTCCTGTGTTTTCTAGCCAGTTGGATGACAGCAAGTCAGTGAGACCACAGCAAGAAGCCCTAGCTATGTTAGACCCGTCTTCAGCACAAGAAATGAACTCATCTACACGAATCATTTGGTGCAAAATAAATAAATTCCTTTGGTAGAACATTATCACAGGATCAGAATGTCCTATTTTGGAAAGGAAGGAATGAGCACAATGTAGTTTTACAGTAACAGCAGGAAAACATTATTTTGTTGCTCACAGTGGTATGTTTCTGCTGATGTTTCCTTAGAATGAAACATAAATCCAAATGTTAGATAAACTAATCCTGAATAATATCAAATGAGCTCTCTGATTACAGCTAGTGATCATTACATTAGCTGGAAGCCTAAGAATTTGCAACCTTTGAACAAAGTCATGTTAGTTATGTGAATTATTTCATGATACACCCCACTTCAAAGATGAATTAATAAAGTAAGATAATAATAATGATATATTGCAATTCTTGGCTATAAACCAGGCATTGCACTACACACATGCATATCCTGTGTATTTTTTTTTTAAGTAAACTCTATACACAACATGGGGCTTGAACTTATGATCTGAAGATCAAAAGCCACATGCTCTCTACCCACTGAGCCAGTCAGGCATCCTTATAATTCTTTTTTTTTTTTAATGTTTATTTATTTATTTATTTATTTATTTTGAGACAGAGCATAAGTGGGGAAGAGCACAGAGAGAGAGAGGAAGAGAGAGACTCCCAAACAGGCTCTGCACTTTCAGCTCAGAGCCTTATGCAGGGCTTGATCCTGTGACTCTGGGATCGTGACCTGAGCCAAAACCAAGAGTTGGACACTCAACCTACTGAGCCACCTAGGGGCCCCTCTTTTTTTTTTTTTTTAAAGTGAACATAATCTCAAGATTATATTGTCTTCATAATAAAACAAATATGACATTTAGAGCTAGATCACTTTCTCCTCTTATCAAAATGCTTGCTTCTCTTAATAGCCAGCATTCTCTTTAAAACACAGCTAGAATCAACACATTCAAGCCTCAGCACTTCTTTGTAATTTTAGCCTTGTTTTGAAAAATCAGTCTGCCTACCTTAGCCTCTCTGCTTCCTGTCACAACGCCGCTTTCCCTGGGCATACAGAGAGTCCTTGCCCTTCTTGTAATGTGGCCCTTTGTGTCACTTTGTGGGACTGGTGCTTGCCACGCTTCTTGCAGAAAGTCTGGCGGGTTTTAGGAATGTTCCCATGTTTGTGAGAGCTCTACCTGCATGGAAAGTATCTTGTTCTAATTCTTTAAACAACCCAACAATGGTTTCTTGGTGGGGTCTCTCCCCAGATCATAGATGGAGAAACAAAGTTGATTGTAATTTAAAAAAAAAATGATGTGGTATGTGTGACCACTGTCTTTGATTTGCCATTATAGGTGAGGAAAAAAAAAAATCTTTTCCTCCTCCCCTTCTAAATTCTCAACCGGGGCCCCCGTGACAAAAGACAGAATATCAAGAGAAAAGCATACGGATTTTTAAATACAAGTTTGGCATAACACAGGAGCCTTCATGAAGAGATGAGGACCCAGGGAAACCGTTATACCTGAGTGTTTTTATACTGTTTGACCAAAAATGAGAACTTCTGAAAATGTTTTAAGATGAAGGGCTATGAGCGGAGAGTAGTAAAGTGAGAGAAACAGCAAAGTTTGTTGTTTGGATTCTTCTCAGAGTCCCTCCTTCCTTGGAGGTAAGGATGCCTTTTCCTCAAGGTCTATGGAGGGCACCTCTCCCACGAGACTCCTATGACCTGCTTCAAGGGAGACTAGGGAGGCCAGAGAGTCCCCCCTAACCCTCCGCCTTCCCAAACTCCTTCAGCTTAAGCTATTCAGTATACCAAAGGGCCATATTTTGGGGTTGCATGTCCTGAACCTTATCAGTTTCTATGTTGGATTGAGAGCAAATGTGCAACAGTACCTTTGATTTGCCGTTATAAGCGAGGAAAAAAAATATCTTTTCCTCCTCCCCTTCTAAATTCTCAACCGGGCCCCCCTGCGACAAAAGACAGAATATCAAGAGAAAAGCATATGGATTTTTAACATCATATATAGTCATCGTAACAGATGACTACGTGGCAGACCCCGAGCTTCACGTGATGGCCTCATTTTATCCCCACAGCTACCCAATCAAGTAGATATTATTATGATCTCTCTTTTACAGATGGAGAAATTGAGGCTTGGAACTTTTGACTGACTTCGCAAGGCCCCACAGGTAGGTAGTAAGTGGAACGGCAATATGAAACCAGGGCCTAGTTTGTCTGACGCCGGGCCCTAGTCCTTAACGACCATAAAATACTGCCCAGAAATGCTTGTGATGGCTTGTGGGTTTCATCAAAGCACACGGTGATGAGGGTCTGGCGGGAAAGAGGGAAGTTTAACAAATGAAGAGACGAAGGGGACAGAGAAAGAAGATAGACATGGAAGACGGGAAAGGAAATCTAGAACTAAAATTCAACTCTCCATAAACACCCTAGATATATTTAGATGTCCTGAGGGACAGTGGGGAGCAAGGGCAGTGACAGATGAGGCCTAACCAGAGTGTCTTTGGGGGCTGCTAGGACTTCTCTTCATCCACCAGTCTTGCACCAGGTAAGTGTCCTCGGGGAGCAAAGGCCTGTGTTCTCCAACTGCAGCGTTGGTCAGGCAATGCGCCACCTCTTACCAATTATTTAGAGTTTAGGGATGGTTAGAGCATGAGCTTGGCTCTCTTCCTCTGTTTGAGTAGCTGCAGCAGCTATTAAAGTGGCCTCAGTCTGACAACAGAAAAAAAGTGAGAGAGAGACAGATAAGAGAAGGCTGCACATATTTAAACAGTGTGTCCGTGTTCTGGCTGTGCAAAGCAGTTCTACCAATCTTGCTTGTGTCTCTTGATTTCAACCATGGTATTAGGCACCTGGCTCCTAACACACCGCCTTTAATTTTTCTTTCATGTTTTTATTTTATTTTTGAGAGAGGAGACAGAGTGCGAGTGGGGGGGAGGGGCAGAGAGAGAGGGAGACAGAATCCAAAGCAGGCTCCAGGCTCTAAGCTGTCAGCACAGAGCCAGATGCGGGAGCTTGACCTCACTAACCACGAGATCATGACTGGAGCCGAAGTCGACGCTCAACCAACTGAGCCACCCAGGCGCCCCTAACACACAGTCTTTAAAGACGACAGATAGGGGTACAGGGAAAAGAGTCTGGGATCTCTAAAGAAAGGATTTGCCTCCACAGTGCCAAACTTGGGGTGCCATTGGAATCCTCTCCTCTGCAGTCACATGTTCCACCACTGAGCCATACCCCCAGAATTCTCTGCTCTGAAGCCCTTCCCCACTTGCCTGGGATTCTACTGAGCCCTCCATTCCTCTGAGGAAGTTTTTCCCCACCTAGATGTTCAGTTCCATCATTATCCTAGGGCTGGGAGGTAAGTGTAGGTCCTGGAAGTTGAGTGGGCCAGAAAGAAACCTCATACACATTTTTTAAGCCCTTACCAGTCGAGCACAGAGCGACACTTTTGGACCAAAGATCTATATCTATTAAAAGATAATTTCTTAAACAGATAAATCATGACTCACATACAAATATAAAATTAACATGTCTCAAAGGTTGAATTTAACTCATTAATGAGTGATAGACTCGGTAAGATGTTACTATGGGTTAAAACGAGAAAATCAGTTTTAACTGATTGGCTGGGTGCCTGGGTGGCTCAGTTGGTTGAGTGCCAGCCTTCAGTTCAGGTCATGATCTCAAGGTTCATGGGTTCAAGCCCCATGTCGGGCTCTGTGCTGACAGTTCAGAGCCTGGAGCCGGCTTCGGATTCTGTGTCACCCTCTCTCTGCCCCTCCCCTGCTCATTCTCTCTCTCTCTCTCAAAAATAAATAAACATAAAAATATTTTTTAAAAAACGAGAAATCAAAGTATCACACATATATAGGCCATCAGGAATGTTGAAATGAATTTAGAAATAGTTGCAAAACTGGCAAAACTGGCCAGGAATTCGCAGGACGATAATTGCATTCTAGGAGGCACAATTCACTCATATTTCTATGGACAAGGATAATTTGTGTTAAGCTGTTGACAACGTGCGCCAACTGTAAAACACTCAGATAAGAACAGGCAGAGAGTACTTGAAAAGACACACCAGATAGGACACTCAGAATCTTTCTTCCCCTTTCAATCCCTCTCACAATTGTTCCTGATAGCCCCTAAATACTGAAGAAATTATGACATTCCTCTTCATATGTAACTCAACATAAAAAAATAAATACTAAACTAAAACTCATAAATTTTGTAGTAAAAGTAAAATAGGGTTTTTTCCAGGATTTTCTTACTGTAAAATTATACATTAATCCTTGGAAGTTAAGCCTTTTTGATGTTTTCCTGCCTTTGCTTTGCTGGTATACTAACTTAGTCTGCTTTTGGAATTATAACTCCGCCTCCAGTAACTTAGCTTTTAGTAAAGTCCTCTTGTAGGCCAATGGATTGCACATTTTCTTTTCTTTTGAGAGAGAGTGTGTGTGAGTGGGAGAGAGGTGGTACAGGTTGAGAGAGAGAGAGATTGAGAGAGAATCTCAAGCAGGCTCCATACTCAGCACAGAGCCCAATTCCAGGCTCGATCTCACGACCTTAGGATCATCACCTGAGTCGAAATCAAGTCCGACACTCAAAAGAGCCACCCAGGCATCCCTAGGCTGAGTATTTTCTAATGAAATAGATCAAAGAAGAAAATGGAAGAAACATTCTGTAGTACAATTACCGTAAACAGGTAAAATATCTGAAATAAAACCCAACCATGAATCATATTTTTCCGGACACCTACATACCACAAATCATGTCTCACAGTATACTTCTGTATTAAGACCACTGTACTGATTTTAATTCTGATATTCCACTTCAATGTGTCCAGAGGTTTAGGAGTGTATATGTGTGTGTGTGTGTGTGTGTGTGCTTTTTAGTATAGTTTATTGTCAAGTTGGTTTCAGTGTGTGTGGTTTTTTTAAGCAGAACGATAAGATGTCCCTTTGAAAACACTTTAGGTATTTGCTGGGTCTGTTAGTTAAAAGGATAAGTTTTCATCATTCAATGTAAAATAATAATTTTAAATTTAATTATAAAACTTAAATAATGTTATATTTAATTATAAATTTAAACAAATTATTATTTTTTTAATGTTTATTTACTTTTGAGAGAGAGAGAAAGAGAGAGGCAGCGTGAGCAAGAAGGAGCAGAGAGAGAGGGAGACGCAGAATCTGAAGCAGGTTCCAGGCTCTGAGCTGTCAGCACAGAGCCGGATGTGGGGCTTGAACTCACGAACCACGAGATCATGACCCAAGCTGAAGTCGGATGCTTAACTGACTGAGCGACCCGGGTGCCCCAACAAATTATTTTAAGTAAGAGTTGCCTCGGGGGCAAGCAGCTTTCTACATTTGAAAATGAGGCAGGAGGGTACTGGGCAGGGTGAGAGAGATGAAAAATTAAAGGCTCAGTTGATACCTTGCTGTTTGCCCCAACTCTGAGCGGGGAGTAGAAATATTAAGTACAGGGGGCGCCTGGGTGGCTTAGTCGGTTGAGCGTCCGACTTTCGCTTAGGTCATGATCTCGCAGTTCGTGGGTTCGAGCCCCGCGTCGGGCTCTGTGCTGACTGCCAGCTCAGAGCCTGGAGCCTGTTTCAGTCTGTCACTCCCTCTCTCTGACCCTCCCCTGCTCACGCTGTCTCTCTCTCTCTCTCCTAGAAATAAATTAAAAAAAATTAAAAAAAAAAAAAAAGAAAGAAATATTAAGTACAGGACAGTCAAGTAAAATATAAAGGGTGCTCCAAAGCAACAGCAGCTTGTGTCTCAGGGTGACACTTGCCAATTGCGACTGAGCCCCCGTTAGCCACCAGCACCGTCAGCAAGCCCCGGTGGTTTACCGCAAGGTCTCGATCATGGGAAGGCTGTTGTTTTGTGGTTAACACTTCCACCCAGCTCCCTGTGGGCAAACATCCAAGCAAGACAAAACCGATGGCCAGGCTACCGCGCTCCATTTCCACATCTGTTTAGGCTCCTCTTGGTTCTTGCTCCAGTCTTGATGTCTGCATTCTGACTCCTGGCTGATCGTCTCCTGCAGCTTTATTTATTTCTGGTCTTACTGACCTACTGAACTAAGCTGTGTTCTCCGACGCGGGGCTTCCCGCAGCCGGCTGACTTCATTCCTCCGCGCGCTGCGGAGCCTCAGCTCTCCGGGATTCAAGTCGCCCCAGTCCTGCGTGGTGAGTTCTCCCCTCCGAGGCCCCCAGCAGCGGCTGCACCTCCTTCCTCAAGGTCCCCGGCTACACTTCATTTCCTAATGGCCTTGCTTTCTGAAGGCTCTGCTGCTCCCTCTAGGAGCCTCGCAGCACTACCTGGCCCTTCCCCGGCCCAGGCTTGTCCAGATGAACTACTTACTTGCTGCAATCATCCCAGCATTCTGATTCTCCCAACTTGCAATAAGAAAGAGAAAGTAAGCAAAACCAGTAGAGCCACACTTAATTTTGACTGTATTGACACAAGTTAGTGGGTTAAAGTATTAAACTATGCCAAAATCATCTTTATTTAAGTTCTTCCTCGCTCGTTCTTTCCACAGATATTTATTGAGCCTATTCCATGTTCTGGGAATTGTTCCTGCAACTAAAGATATAGCAGGGAATTAAAAAAGACAGTTTTGGGGCGCCTGGGTGGCTCAGTTGGTTGAATGTCTGACTCTTGATTTCAGCTCAGGTCATGATCTAGCGGTTTTGTGGGCTCGAGCCCCGCATCGGGTTCCACACTGACAGCTTGGAGGCTGCTTGAGGTTCTCTCTCCCTCTCTCTCTGTCCTTCCCCTACTCACACTCTCTGTCTCTCTCAAAATAAATAAACTCAAAAAAGAAAAAATGACAGTTTTCGTACTCAGAGCTGACACTGTATATCTAATGGAATTTCATTGAGTAAAGAGGTAAATAATGATTTAAAGGGTGCTACTTTAGGGATGCTTGGGTGACTCAGTTGGTTGAGTGCTGACTTCGACTCAGGTCATGATCTCACAATTCATGTTCGAGCTCCGCGTCTGGCTCTGTGCTGACAGCTCAGAGCCTGGAGCCTGCTTTGGTTTCTGTGTCTCCCTCTATCTCTCCCCCTCCCCTGCTCATACTCTGTCTCTCAAAAATAAATAAACATTGAAAAACAGTTTTTAAGAGTGCTACTTTAGACAGGGGCATCTAATCGGCATGTGTTCTCTTGTTTAATCATAGATAAAGTAACCATTAAATTTGTGGCTTCTACCTGATATCAGGACATAGTGCTTCAAAAAGTATAGTCTTGCAAGCCTTAAATACTCGAGACATAGCAAATATCCTGGCCTGTATATTTTTTCAGCTATTTATGATGACAAATTTCAAACATTCAGAGAAATTGAAAGAATATGGTGCAGAGAACGATTATATACTTATAATCTAGATTGATGATGAACATTTTGCTGTATCTGGTTGGCCTGTAATTATTTATGTATTTTAAATTTATTATTTGGAGATAATTTCAAGTGTGCAAAGAAGTTGCAAGAAAAATGCAAAGAGTTCTCTCAAATCCCTTTCACCTATTATTAAAATTTTGCTCCATTTGTTTTTATATTCTGTGTACATGTCCATGTAGTTTTTCTGAACCACTTGAGAGGAAGTTGCAGAACTCATGCCCCCTTCTCCTCAGATGTTTTATTATTATTATTTTAATGTTTATTTGTTTTTGAGTGAGAGAGAGAGAAGGAATCAGAGGATCTGAAGGGGGCTCCCAATATGGGGCTAAAACTCGCAAACCGTGAGATCATGACCTGAGCCGAAGTCAGACGGTTAACTGACTGAGCCACCCAGGTGCCTCTACTTATATATTTAGTGTCTATTTCCTAAGACCAAGGACAAACCATTACATACTTACTAATGACAGGAAATTTAAGTTGATGCGATGCTTTTAGCCAGTCTCTAATCCATGTTCCAGTTCTGTCAATTGATGCAATAATGTTCCTTTTGGCCTTTTATTTTTCTCTAGTATAGGATGCAGTCCGGCATCATGTATTACATTTAGTTGCCATGTCTCTTTAGTCTCTTTTAATCTGGAACATTTCCATAGCTTTTCTTTATCTTTGATGACAATGGCATTTTTGAAGAAAACAGAACGTTAAAAAAAAAAAAAAGTTCCGGGGCACCTGGGTGGCTCAGCCGGTTAAGCGTCCGGCTTCGGCTCAGGTCATGATCTCACAGTTTGTGGGTTCGAGCCCCGCGGCGGGCTCTGTGCTGACAGCTCAGAGCCTGGAGCCTGTCTTCGGATTCTGTGTCTCCCTCTCTCTCTGACCCTCTCCTGTTCATGCTCTCTCTCTCTCTCTCTCTCTCTCTCTCAAAAATAAATAAAACATTTTTAAAAAATGTTCCTTATTTGGAGGTTGTCTGATATCCATCTTGTGTGATAGTTTGAGTTTTTCTAAAAGAATACTCGGGGTGGGCGCCTGGGTGGCTCAGTCGGTTAAGCGTCCGACTTCCACTCAGGTCACGATCTCACGGTTCGTGGGTTCGAGCCCCGTGTCGGGCTCTGTGCTGACAGCTAGCTCAGAGCCTGGAGCCTGCTTCCGATTCTGTGTCTCCCTCTCTCTCTGACCCTCTGCTGCTCACGCTCTCTCTCTCTCTCTCTCTCTCAGAAATAAATAAAACATTAAAAAAAAAAAAAAAAAACAATACTCGGAGCCAGAGCTGAATGAGCAGATATGAGGCTGGGCGGTTAGGGTTCATACCGTGTGTAGAAGGTGGAGAGACAACCGGGCAGGGGGAGAAATTGAGCTACAAGGGTAGGACCGTAGCCAGAGATGGACCTGGGAAGCCAAAATGGACCCGTCAGAATTATCCCCCACTGGGGCATGATGGCCAGGCCTTCCTACTTCTGTGTCAGCCGTCACTGGAGCTGAGCCGCTCCAGCAGGGCATGGCCCTGGGAAGGGGGAGCTCAGTGCAGCAACAGCAGTGCCTGAGGCTGCTACTTGGATGCTGTCTTTTAATGGCTCCCCACGACAAAGGCAACATTTTCCCTTGAACGTGGACCTAGACTGTGCAGTAACTATACCTCAATGAAAAAAGAAAAGATAGGGACGCCTGGGTGGCTCAGTCCATTAAGCGTCTGACTCCTGGTTTCCGCTCAGGACGTGATCTCATGGTTGGGTTTGAGCCCCACCTCAGGCTCTGCACTGACAGTTGCAGCCTAGTTGGATCCTGGTTGGGATTCTCTCTCTCTCTCTGCCTCTCCCCTGCTTATGTTTCTCTCTCTCTGTCTCTCTCAAAATAAATACACTAAAAAAAAGATAAATATAAAAAATTAATATTTAATCCATGGTCACAGATTACATTTTTTGTTTTTCCCCCCATTTTCTTTAGAGTTTATTTATTTATGGGGGGGGTGGGCAGAGAGAGGAAGTGAGAGAGAATCCCAAGCAGGCTCTGCAGTGTCAGCACAGAGCCCAACTCGGGGCTCAAACTCACAAACTGTGAGATCACGACCTGAGCTGAAAACAAGAATCAGTCTCTCAACTAACTGAACCCCCCAGGCACCCCTGTCTTATTATTTTTTTTTAATAAAGAAAGCTCTACACTTAATGTGGGGCTTGAATTCATGGCCCCAGATCAAGAGTTGCATGCTCTACTGACAGCCAGCCAGGCGCCCCTCTTTTCTCTTAAAATTTTTTTTAAAAAATTAAGTTTATTTATTTATTTTGAGAGAGAGAGAGAGAGAGAATCTCAAGCAGAGCCCGATGCGGGCCTCAAACTCATGAACCCTGAGATCTTGACCTAAGCCCAAATCAAGAGTCAGACACTTAACTGGCTAAGCCACCCAGGTGACCCTCCTTTCTCTTTTAACATGGAACTACCTTTCTATTTGTTTTTCTGTGACAAAGACTAAACAGACCAGGCCTGATATTTTGAAGAACATTCTTATTTTTCAGTGTTTTTCAAATTTGAGTCTTGTGACTCAATGTCACAAGAACTGAGGAAAATACGATTTGCTTTTAATTCGATGATTTTAAGTAGTAATACAGATAAAGTAATTTTTTTAAGATGTGGACTATCTTTGCTAGAATAGCCATTGAAGGCCTGCTCTTATATTCATTATTAATAAAGGAGAGTCTTCGAGAAGTAGAGACAAAATGATTTATTACATCAATTTTATTGCACATACTTAAAATTGAATTAACTCAGTATTTGTGTGTGTGAGTGTATGTACATAGCCAGATACTACTTAACCTTCACATCTTCCTCTCTAACAAAGAATGAAAGGAAAAGCTGCTTTGTTTTGTTTTGTTTTTGTAATTTGCAAGTGAAAACAGGAAATGAAAGAATATTGTCTGGTCCCATCATATTCCATTGTACCATAATCATATTATATTATATTGTTACTAAAGCTTCTTTAGTCCCTTAAATGTAGCACTAATTATAAGCAGCTCTAATCCTCTTAAAATATTATGACTCATTCATTATAACAAATTAAGGAAGACATGAGACATAAGGATCTTTTCAGATTATTTCCAGACAGGCTTCTTTAACTAATGTCCCTCACTTGAGCTAGTTACAAGTTTTCTTTTCTTTTTTTTTTTTAATTTATTTCTAGGAGAGAGAGAGAGAGAGAGACAGCGTGAGCAGGGGAGGGTCAGAGAGAGAGGGAGACACAGACTCCGAAACAGACTCCAGGCTCTGAGCTGGCAGTCAGCACAGAGCCCGACATGGGGCTCGAACCCACGAACCGTGAGATCATGACCCAAGCGAAAGTCGGACGCTTAACCGACTAAGCCACCCAGGCGCCCCACAAGTTTTCTGATGGAAAATAATTATCTCTGCTAGGTATTTGTCAAATACTTTCAAAATCTGTCCATGGCCACCACCTTGACAAAGGAACAGGGGTATCTTCCTTTCTCCTCCCTGCTTTCTTCCATTCCTCCTTTCTCCTTTTTTCCCTATCTTTAATGGAAAGAATTCACTGCTGAAACTCTATGATGGTGCTCATTTTCCACTCAAACTAAGCTATATCCCATAAACATTAAGGGAAGTGGGAAATCTTCAACATAGAGCTACAACTTTACATGAGATGAATAAAAGCTAAGGATTTACTACTGCTATATGTAGGATAAAATGTAATACAGAATTGGTCAATTTTGCCTATTTTGATTTAGCATCAATTCTTGAATATTCATTGTGTTTAGGTTCCTGTACTGGACCCTTTGGTGAGTCACAAATTTGATTGATTGACTGGTTGATTGATTGACTCATTTATTTATTCATTCACGTTTAGTATCTACAACTAAAGCAAGTTTAGGAAGGAGAAGAAGGTGGTGGAAGAACATATGTGTTTACATAGGACTTTAACTAGTAAGTGGGGTACACTATTATTCTTAGATTTCATAAACCTAATTTTTAAAAGAACATGCCATTTGAGCCACGCGGTTCCCATATGCACAAAATGTGCCCATTCTGGGGCGCCTGAGTGGCTCAGTTGGTTAAGCATTCGACTCAGGTCATGATCTCACGGTTCGTGGGTTCGAGCCCCACGTCGGGTGCTCTGTGCTGCCAGCTCAAAGCCTGGAGCCTGCTTCAGATTCTGTGTCTCCTTCTCTCTCTGCCCCTCCTCTGCTCATGCTCTGTCTCTGTCTCTCTCTCTCTCAAAAATAAAATTTAAAAAATATACCTATTCAAATTCCTGTTCAGGTGACATGAGGAAAAATAGCAGAGTAAGGACCTCTGAAAATCCTCTCCTCCACAGAGCAACAAGAAACTGGCAAAATGGCCACATTCAACTTTTTCATAACTCTAAATTTGAGAGTGTTCATTAAAGACAAACAAGGGGCACCTGAGTGGCTCAGTTGATTAAGCGACTTGACTTCGGCTCAGGGCATGATCTCACAGTTTGTGAGTTCCAGCCCCGCATCGGGCTCTGTGCTGACGGCTCAGAGCCTGCAGCCTGCTTCAGATTCTGTGTCTCCCTCTCTCTCTGCCCCTCCCCAACCTGCACACTCTGTCTCTCAAAAATGAATAAAAGCAATGTTTTTAATAAAGATAAAAACAACAAAATTCAGAACTGCTCAATCTCAGGAGAGGAAGTGAGCCGTGTGGCATTTTTAACTTGCCCTGGTCTCGTCCTGCTTTGCAATATTCTTGAAAACTAGCAGCCTGCATTCATTCTCAGTGAAGACCAGCAAGCAGCCAGGGGGCAACTGAAAGGAACAGAAAGCAATTGTGGAAATCCTTCAGAGCTTCATTCCCAGAGAATTGTTCTATGACCTGTCTGGTGGCTCTTTGGAAAAACTCACTTGCAAGACTATCTATATTTGAACTAAGTCCGCTCACCTACTGTGAAAAGCTTTTCCCCCATAAGCATTTGTCAAAAATAATAACGGGCAGTTACTTAGCTTTGCAGCTGCCAGAGTAATGGATACCAGCGGGGGGAAAGCATTAGACTAACGCCAAAAGCTTTAAAAGAACGACTGAGGACTGACACATACAGAGAGGCTTGAAAAAGCTCTGATACCTACCTGAGAATCCAGAAGGCCACATGGGAGTACAGGCTGTGTTCATGCCAGGGCTCTGTGCGTGACCAAGAAAGCCACGGAAAGGCCCTGAGCTGTCACCTCTGGCTGACCTTGAAGGTTCTGCAAGCAGAAAATAGAGGCCAAGGCAGAGCTGAACATGCAGACAGAGCCCCTCACCAAACACTGGGAGTCTATTGGTTTTAGGCATTTAAGGAAATTTCCAGGTCCTACATTACACCTTCTGAGCTTTGCATGGTGATAACAACAAAGGAAAGGTCACATTAGCCATGGGACAGCCTACAGCTTTGATGTCTCTTGGGATTCCTGTTCTCCCCCCCCCCCCGGCCCCCCTCAGTTCAGGCCACTAAGAATTTTCCTTACTTTCTTGCCAGCTCAGCCATACATTTAAAATGACGATTTGGGGGACACATGGGTGGCTCAGTCGGTTAAGTGTCCAACTCTTGATTTCAGCCCAGGTCATGATCTCACGGTTCCTGAGTTTGAGCTCCACATTCTTTCTCTGTCTCTCTGTCTCTGTCTCCCTGTCTCTGTCTCTATCTGCCCCCTCTCCCACTTGCATGTGCATGCTCTCTCTCAAAATAAATAAATAAGCTTTAAATAAATAAGTAAATAAGAAAAAGATGATTTTTTATGTTTAGTCTAGAGGGGTTTAAAACAAATTTCTTTAATGTTTATTTATTTTTGAGAGAGAGAGAGAGAATGTGAGCAGGGGAGGGGCAGAGACAGAGAGGGGAGACACCGACTCCAAAGCACTGTCAGCACAGAGCCCAGTGTGGGGCTCAAACCCACAGACCCATGAACTGTGACATCACGACCTGGAACGAAGTTGGATGCTTAACAGACTGAGCCACCCAGTCTCCCCTGTTCAGTGGGGTGTTTTTAGAGGTTTTGTAGTGAAAAGTGCTTAAAAAATATCGGGAGTAGCTAGAGGACCATATTGCCAGAAACATAACTCCACCAAGCTTTTGAGCTACTAATAGCCTTCCTAAGAAGGTTCTACCTACACGGTCACTTCACACCTGAGTGTATAGATATTAAGGCACAAAAAGTTATGTAGGCCGTGGTGACTGCATTGTTGGAGAATCGCATTGTCTTTTCCCGCTGTTCAGCTTCAGAGTCGGCTTGAACCACCCCCTTTTCTCTCCTTATCTTTGAGGGGCCCCACCAACTCAGACACCTTCCACCCCCCCAGTAGCTGACTCTCCCCCCTTCTCTTGTTGCTCGTCATTCGAACTGATTTCTTTCTAGAATGAGTTATCTTCCAGTTTAATTCTTTTAGGAAGTTGTTCTATCGATTTCCTTCTAGAGTGAGTTTTTGTCTTCCAGTTTTACTCTTTTAGGGGGTTGTTCTACATTTAGGTGAAGGCCCCAGGGATCCTGTTTTCAAAACTGACCCTTCTTCCCAAAATGAAGACATGAGGGTCTGTGGATGCTATCAAGGCAGAACAGTAAGTGTCCCTCTCCTCTCCAGAAGAGAAGATACCTGGTACATCTGAGAATCACCAGATTGAATTATCCCCAAATCCGTCATCTTTTGTCCTGATCAGGAATATTATGGCCATTATTTTATGATCCTATTATTAGAGGATCAAAACATCCAAACACAACCTAGACTTTGATAATGATCCTCCTTTAGGCACCTGGTTAACACAAGGATTTATTCCCTTCTGCAACATTGATTTGGTGATGTGTGAGGGCTTTTTACTCTTTTATCTTTTAGGCTTTCTTCCTATTTTCCATCTTATTGTCTCTCTGTGCTACATTTTAGGTATCTGCTTCAGATATATCTTCTTTTTTCTTTTTAAGTTTATTTATTATTTATTTTTTCTACCCATTTCCCTCAGCATTTAGGTATTTATAAGTGTTCTACTTTATGTTTTTCTCATGTAGAAAGGAGTAGATTTAAATTGTCTCTGACATCTCATTTCACTTTAACAGACTACAATTCTGTGATCTTTAGCCATACTAACTTCACTATTTTTGTTTGTTTGTTTCTTCCTTCCTTCCTTCCTTCCTTCCTTCCTTCCTTCCTTCCTTCCTTCCTTTAGTGTTCATTCATTTATTTTGAGAGAGAGCGAATGGGAGAGGGGCAAAGAGTGAGAGAGAATCCCAAGCAGGCTCCACGCTGTCAGCACAGTCCCTGACACAAGGCTCGATCCTCATGAACCGTGAGACCATGACCTGAGCTGCAGTAGAGAGTCCTACGCTTAACTGACTGAGCCACCCAGGCGCCCCTCCTTCACCTTCTTTCAAAGAGATTAAAGAACAGAAATTGGTTTGTAAAGGGAGAACTCCCATTTCCCCACCTAATAATGGCAAGTTGAAAAAGATGAAAAGAAATAGACATGGCAGCTACATCTTTGGGAGTCAAAATGAGAAATAAGAAAACTGTTTCCCTTCACACTACATTACATGTGAAAGAAATTCTACACTGTCCTCTCCTTTTGTCCTTCATGCAACCCCAGCCTCCCAAGAGCACTGAGCGAAGGCAGCACAGGCATAGATGCATTGATTGGGAAAGTAGGGCTAAGCCACAGAATCAGAGCTGTACATCCTGACCAATGGCCAGGAGAGCCAGCAAACTGTATCAAGTACAACATCAGAGTAAGCCAAACATAGAGCTTCAGGGCTGGCAGTTCTTTAGATGTCATCAAGCCCAGTCACACTTAATTCCTGGTTTCCTCCTGCAAAACCCTCAGTTTGTAATTGCCTCATTAAACATCTCCAACTATGGGAAATGTGCCATCATCTGACTTAGTTCTGCACTAGTATGAAAGCTCCGTGGGTTCTGTTCACTACTAGTCACTACTATTTCTTCAGGGCCCAGAACACATAGCAGATGCTCAATAAATATTTTTGAAAATGTTTTCTGATAAGGGGCGCCTGGGTGGCTCAGTCGGTTAAGCGTCTGACTCTTGGCTTCAGCTTGGGTCATGACCTCCCAGTTGGTGAGATTGAGCCCTGTGTTCAGCTCTGCACTGGCAGCACGGAGCTTGTTTGGGCCCTCTCTGCCTCTCTCTCTCTCTCTCTCTCTAAGTAAATATTTTAAAAATACATTTTTTAAATAAATATTTTTAAATGAATAAATGCCAATTTTTAACCACTATAATCTTTAGCAAGTTCTGCCTTCTGTTGAGCTCAAATATCTTTTTCTCTCATGTCCCTGGTTTTGCTTTCTAGCCAGACGAAAGTTCCCTCATCTGCATACCAAACCTTGAACCACTTGAAAAAGTGATCCTACCCGGGAGTGCTTGGCTGGCTCAGTTGGAAGAGCATGCAACTCTTGATCTTGAGTTTGCGAGTTTGAGCCCCATGTTAGGTGCAGAGATGACTAAAAAAAAAATGAATTTAAAAAAGGGTTATCCTGTTTTTTCTTTTCCAGAATAAATAGCTTCCACCAATTCATTCAGTTTTCCTCACATGATATAGCTTTAAACTTTCCCTCCATCCTGTTCTCTCTTTTCTGGACATGCTCCAATTTACCATTGTTCCTCTTAAACTGTAATTCTCAGACAAAAATACAGCTACCCCAGGTGCAACCTGACCAGTTCAAGCAGAGTTGGACAAATACTCCCTCAATTCTTTTTAAACAGTTCAAGAGCAAATTCACCTTTTTTCCCTATTTTCTTTCTTTCTTTTTTTTTTTTTAAGTGGTCACATCCCTTTCTTTATTCACATTGAGCTCACGGTCAAGGAGAAGTCTTGTGTTGGTGCAGAAATTGAGCACGTCTACATGTCAGAACCAGTTGCCACAGGATGCTAATCTCAGTGCCTTTGGTGAGTGGCACACCCTTGTGTGGAAGTGGAAGTGGGTGTGATTGATTGGGACCCAGCCCACGTAGGCCACATTGACTCCCTTCTCCTGGATGATAAAAAGGGACTGAAAAGAGCGTTCAAGTGGTTCAGTTGGTTAAGCATCCAACTCTTGACTTCGGCTCAGGTCATTATTTCACGGTCTGTGAGTTCAAGCCCTGCATGGGGCTCTGCACTGACAGTGCAGAGCCTGCTTGGGATTCTGTCTCCCCCTCTATGCCTCTCCCCCGCTTGCTCTCTCTCTCTCTCTCTCAAATTAAATATGAAAAAACTTTTTAAAGAAGTATCTTTTTTTTAAAAGGCACTGAAAAAGCCATTAGTCCATCTTCTGTATCTCTTTGATGTAGGCTTACCAAATCTATCTTAGGAAAAAAATGCAGGGTCTGTAACTGCTACCTAAGCACGTTACCAGCTAGGAAAACCTGTCAGAGAAGATGGTTTGCTTTGTACAGTAAGTGGCATAAAGTTCAACGCAGGTGTTGCCTAACAAGTGAATTCTGAAGTGAGAGAAGACAGATAGTTTCTAATGAACATTCTGGACACTGCCTTGCAGTTCCATTTTTCAGGTCAGTATGGTGGAATTTGGTTTTTTTAGAAGTGATAGAAAGGCCATTCTGAGTATCTCTTTTCAGAACCTTCAAAACTTTATTATCTTATTGCAAACAAAACTAAAGTGTCTTCAACTCAAGCCATCTATGGTTACTGTTAGTAGGACTCTGTATGGTGGTTTTAAAGATCAACTTAGCAGTCAGAGAAACACAAATACCATGTGATTTGACTCGTATGTGGAATTTAAGAAACAAAACAGATGAACATAGGGGAAGGGAAGAAAAAATAAGGTAAAAACAGAGAGGAAGGCAAACCATAAGAGACTCTTAGATGCAGGGAACGGTCTGACAGTTGCTGGAGGGGAGTGGGGAAGGGGAAGGGCTAACTGAGTGATGGGCATTCAGGGATGAGTGCTTGGTGTTATATGTAAGTGATGAATCAGTAAATTCTACTTCTGAAATCATAATTACACTATATGTTAACTAACTTGGATTAAATTTAAAAAAAAAGATGAACTTAGAATTGGCATGTCTTTTCTGCTTTTATTTTTATTTTATTTTTATTTTTTCATGTTTTATTTATTTCTGAGAGAGACAGCATGAGCAGGGGAGGGTCGGAGAGAGAGGGAGACACAGAATCCGAAACAGGCTCCAGGCTCTGAGCTGGCTGTCAGCACAAGCCCCTCTTTTCTGCTTTTAATAATTTTTAATAATTAGACTTTAGGCTTAAAACAGTTTGTCTAACTTTGCCTTGTTAGAGAAAGTCTGTGATGAACAGAGAAGATACAAGAACCTGTTCTAAAAGTAGAATTTAATTTCTTTTTATTGTATCAAGTGGTTTGTTACTGAGTTCCTTTCAAGTTCCTTGCCAGGAGATTAACTGCTTGTGTTACATTTCAATGAAGATATATTATATTACTTGGATAGATGCTGATTTGAGTACCTAGTGAAGCCTTTGGCTTTTGAGTTACCCAAAGTACTGAGCAATTGGAACAGTAGACAGGAGTGCATCCATTCTTTCTCCTGAACCACCATACTTAATGGCCTTCACAAGATCCCATTTCTTTTCCTCAAGTACGACACCTCTGTTTCTGGGACAATGTGAGTCCTATCAAATATGAAAGAAAGATATTAAATAAATGCAAATTATTTTACTGTGTAGTTTTTGCATCCAAGACCAATTTACAAAATAATGTCGTTAAGAGGTCTTGGAGGTGGTTCTTTCCTCTCATTTCTACCACTATGGAGAGGAAGTACACAATGCCTATTGGGGCGCCTGGGTGGCTCAGTCGTTTGAGCATCCGACTTCGGCTCAGGTCATGATCTCACGGTTCATGGATTCGAGCCCCGCGTCGGGCTCTGTGCTGACAGCCAGCTCAGAGCCTGGAGCCTCCTTCAGATTCTGTGTCTCCTTCTCTCTCTGACCCTCCCCAGCTCATGCTGTCTTTCCCTCTCTCTCTCAAAAAAATAAATAAAACATTAAAAAATTTAAAACATTAAAAAACATTTAAAAAGTTAAAAAGATGACTATTATTAAATGAGCCAAGAACAAAGGAAAGCTCTTAAAATACAGTCATCAGTTTTATCACTGAACTGGGACCTATCTGTTCCTTCCTTCCTCCCTTCTACCTTCCTTCTCTCCTTCCTTCTCTCCTTCCTTCTTCCTTCGCTCTTTCCTTCCTTCCTTTTTTCTTTTTTCTTAGTCAAAAAAAAAGGGGGGAAATACAAATGCTTTCTCTCCTTTTTTTTTTTAATGTTTTATTTATTTCTGACATAGAGAGAGAGAGTGTGTGTGTGAGCAGGGGAGGGTCAGAGAGAGAGGGAGACACAGAATCCGAAGCAGGCTCCAGGCTCTGAGCTAGCTGTCAGCACAGAGCCCGATACGGGGCTCAAACCCACAAACCATGAGATCATGACCTGAGCTGAAGTCGGACGCTTAGCCGACTGAGCCACCCAGGCGCCCCTCTCTCCTTACCTTCCAGTTATGCAAACTTAGGTAGGAAGAACTAGTTAGGAAGTGAAGAGTCTATTTCTCCTGAAACTCTCCAGCTGCTTTGGGTATGCTTGCATGTTTATAAGCATTTTTCACAGATGTTACATTTTATGAAATCTGACTCATTAGGGTGGTACTAGTATCTTTAGATGGAAAGAAATCCCTGAGGGCTGGATGATTACACAAGTCTGCTTCACTAAAGACCTGAAATATTTAAATAGAATATTTCCCAGAAAATAAAAAGAAGCAATAAGAATTTGCCATAATTAAAGAAATCAAAGAGCAATGATTTCAAATTTTTTTTTGTTCCTCCCCGGGAAGAATGAGGGAGGGACATATTCTTGTTTGGGGAGATTTGATTTTTATTTACAAAATGTTTTTAATTTGTGTGGACTTTTCATTTTGGACCTTGGTCTATAATTTTGTTTCAATGTGCAAAAAAAAGCATTGATTAGAAGACACATTTTGAATGCCCGCTCTGTGCAAAGCACCAGATTCGGTGCTACACGAAGGAGTAAAAGATCTAGAATGCATCATCCTGACATCTTTCAGCTTCTTGTAAAAGTTTAAAATTAAATGTCACGGGGGCACCTGGGTGGCTCAGTCAGCTGAGCATCTGACTCTTGGTTTCAGCTCAGGTCATGATCCCACCATTTATGGGTTCGAGCCCTGTGTCAGTCTCCACGCTGCCAGTGCAAAGCCTGCTGGAGATTCTCTCTCTCTCTCTCTCTCTCTCTCTCTCTTTCTCTCTCCCTTTCTCTCTGCCCCTTGAGCAATTTCTTTCTCTCAAAAAGGAATAAATGAACTTAAAAGAATTTTTTTTTAAATAAAATTAAGTGCCACCTGTAATTCCCAAATGAGATTCCTGGGGTCCCAAATGGGAAGGTGACTCCTCCTAAGCCCTGCATGACACCCAGAACTAAGACTTGGACCCCCCTCTCCTTAGTTCTAGTGTTCTTTCAACACACTGGGCTACCTAGTACCTGTGGACTTAAGTAGCAGGGCTAGTGCCAGGATGAGTCAGCTGATGCAAAATTATAACAAGTACTAAAAACCGCATTAATTAAAATGAAGTGCAAAAAAATCTCCTGAAAAAAACCCAAAATTTTAAGTGAAGTCAGGATCTGGTCCTATACTTGTCTGACCTTGCCTCACTCGCCTCACCCTCACCTTGGCCCTGTGCTGTGCAATCTGAACTTTTGGCTAGACTGAGGGGGACAAATGATAAGGAGATATTCCCGGAACTGGGATAGTTGTAAGTTGCAAAGGAGTCGCTGAATGCATAGAGTGAGATGTCCAGATGTTCAGAGATAGATCACAAGCTATCCACAGTAGTGTATTGAGGTAAAATGGCTCTCATTTGTTTTAATAAGAAACAGACTGAAGGGCGCCTGGGTGGCTCAGCCAGTTGAGTGTCGGAATTCTGCTCAGGTCATGATCTCATAGCTCTGTGGTGACAGCTCAGAGCCTGGAGCCTGCTTCAGATCCTGTGTCTCCCTCTCTCTGCCCCTCCCCTGCTCGTGTTCTGTCTGTCTGTCTCAATAAATAAATAAACATTTTAAAAAACTAAAAAAAAAGTGGGGGGGGGAGGCACCTGGGTGGTTCAGTCGGTTAGGCATCCGACTTCGGCTCAAGTCATGATCTCACGGGTCGTGGGTTCGAGCCCCGCATTGGGCTCTGTGCTGACAGCTAGCTCAGAGCCTGGAGCCTGTTTTGGATTCTGTGTCTCCCTCTCTCTCTGACCCTCTTCTGTTCACACTCTCTGTCTCAGAAATAAAGAAAACATTAAAAAATAATAATAAAATTTTTTTTAATTAAAAGGAAACAGACTGAAGAGCGTGGAGGGAAAACTCAAGATGTGACACTGGGTCACCCCTAGGGACTACTGCTTCCATAACGAACCTGGGTCCTTTCAAAGGCTCTGGACAGAATGCAGCCTCACAGTTGGGTTTGGTTGGAGGGCTTCTTTGACTAGAGTTAGAAACCGGGTTAAAAGTTTTCTTCTCCTTTTTTGATTTTCTTCTCTCTCATCCATGTCCTGTGCCTGAAGTATTAAGCTAGGACCTGGGTACCAAACATTTGAAAGTACCCTTGCCCTTGGGAAGCACCAAGAAATCCCAAGGATCCAGGAGGAAAGGAGAAACCCTTGGCAGATCCAGTCCTCGGGGTTCATACATGGTCCAGTTCACCAGGAGGGACTTCACCTGCTATGGAGTGGTGAAAAATATGGCCCTGCCTGAATGTCCTCAGATATCCAGCTGCCGTGGGGCTACATGGGAATCGGTCTAGGCTCCTGGTCAGACAGCGTGGGTCTTCACTTTTCCACATTTTGCAGAGACTTTGGCCACAGAGTTAGGACCAGACCCAGGAACAGAATAGCTTCTGGGTAAATGGGGGCCTGTGACGCGGGACTAATGTGCAGCTGTGTCAGCGGCTCAGAGTTACAACCTGTGCACAGAGGCTGGTGTACTGGGCTTGGAGGTGAGGGCGGCAGGTGGTGAGTGGCGGGGGAAGAGTCTAAGAAAGAACCCAGCCAGCTGTCTTATATCATTCTCAGCTTCCTCCTCTCTAGTAATCCTTGTTTGTAGAGAAGAGTACTTCATTTTTTGTTTCCTTCTTCTTCTTCTTCTTTTTTTCATTTAGCCACAGGTGAAGCTCTAGAAAAAGATTCTCATTACATCTATTGGCTGAGAAAGGGTTCTTGTGCTTGGGGTGCCTCAGGATTAAGGACATTCACAAATTTGGATAAGAATTCTAACCATGCCAGCTGAATGGTTATTCCATCTTCTGTAATTTTCTTCATCTCCAGTTTCCTAATTGGAAGATAGAGAATAAAGGCTCAAAACTAATCTCAAAAATAATTGTCATAGATTCTTGGCCTTAAAGAATGGTGTTAAAGACCCCTTCTTTGTGCGTGCATCAGTGCATTCTGGAGCATTCCCCAACCGGCAGCCATGCTGGTTCTGCCCACGCCCCCTTAGTGCCCATCCAATGCGACATATCTGTTTGCTCCATTTGTTGGTTGGTAAGTTTTTAACATCCTCTGTTTTGAACAGCTATAAATTCTTGCTTCTACTAAGCCAAGATTTTCCTGACTGTTATGCCAACATTTTTTTTTTTTTTTTTTTGGTCCTAGCTCCAACATGAGAAACACAGAGAATAAATGTCTTACTTTTTCTCATGGTCAAGTATCTGAAGAGAGTTATCAGGCTCCTTCAGTTTTCCCTTCTCACTGGTTTCTCTCAACCATTCCAGCCATTGAAAGATGTAACTTCAAGTGCCCTCTGTCTCCTAGGTCCTTCCTTTCACACTGTTTTCACTCTCCAGTGGTCTTCTCAAAATCTGTTTTGCTGACCTCAGCAAACTACACCTAATACAGATCGACTATGACAAAGTAGAGAGCTGAGGTTGCCAGCTTTGCTGTTATTACCATGAAATAATTTTAAATGTTCATGACAAATGGCTCTAAACCATCAAAATAATGATTCTGGCACCCAACTGTTTGGTAATGATTGACTGGAAAGACTTTCGACTTAGGCTTTATCTTCCACAACTACATTTTATCCCACACTCCCTCCTACGTCCTCTCAGCAGTGGAGGGAAAGGCAAAGATATTGCCAGGCATAAAAAAAATACATATTGTAAGCCATAATTTTCCATGAATGGGAGGAAGTTCTAGAACTGTTGCCCTTCCCTCCACCCCACACATTTTTGCTGCTGTGTTGAAAAAAAAAAAAAAAACATTACTGTTGCAACCAAAACCAGTTTCCCTTCCACCTCCTAGACCAAGTTCACTTTCTACCTCTCTGAATGGAGAACAGTATTGTTTTGTGAAGTGGCTGCAACTTCAGTCTATTCTACAAGTCCCTTGATTTTTGTTCCTTCTGCAGGAGAATAGACTTCTCTCTCCTTAACGAAGGAAATAATTTGATAAAAATTAAAGTAAGAATCCAATGGCTGCCCATTCAGTTTCTACCCTAAACCAAGTATTCCCCCTATTCTGTAAATGTCATTGACAATATGTGATTGAGAAGCAAAACATCTTTAGTGCCAAGTAATGATGAAATAGAATAGAAAACAGGTATGGAAGCTGCACAGACTTCAACTGTGTCCCCAAACTTTTCTGAATGTAAACCATGGGTGGTATCTATTTATGAAAAGTTATGTGATCTGTTAGGTGCTCTGTTGTGACTGCTGCTTCTAAAATCCATTCTTCAGGAGACATAACACTGCCAAGAGCCATTAAAAAGGATGAAAGCTTTAGTGATGATCGTTCATATGAACAAAAATATCCAAATCATAGACTGGGAAAACTCAGATCTCCAGTAGGGGTCTAGTCATATGCTCTACAAAAATAAGGCTACACAAGTCCTGTGTCATCAAGGTTTTCAAATTCAGTACCCATATTCTTTCTGCTAAAAAATTACTTGAAAAATCCCTTTTCAAGGAAATACTGATTTGAGGAATTCTCCTTGCTATGACTAAGGCTTTGAAACATTGCATTATTGATGATGGTGATTCTCCCAGACTCTGAAAAAAATTTGGAAAGAAGTGAGATAAAGACCTAGACTATGTCGGGGAACCTGGCTGGCTCAGTTGATAGAGCATGTTAGTCTTGATCATGATTCTTGATCTCAGGGTCATGAGTTTGAGCCCCATGTTGGGCATAGAGCTTACATTAAAAAAAAGAAAAGAAAAATGTAAAAGACCTAGACTATATCTTTATTCAAAGGTAAGTAAGTAGCGTTATAAGAGAGAGAAGTAAAAGGAATATAATGTTTCATGGTATTCTATTTTTTCACCACTTTTGGCCAGATTTGGGGATAATAATCAGAGCCCCCAACTCAAACACCTTCAGAAGACAGGCATCTAATAATGTGTGAACTGCGTAGAGATTCAATATTTTTAAAAAGAAGAAGCCCATAAAACAAAACAAGTGGTTATTTATTTATTTACTTATATATTTTAAAAGTTTTATTTATTTTAGTAATCTCTGCACCCAACATGGAGCTCAAACTCATGACGCCGAGATCAAGAGTTGAATGCTCTTCTTTTTTTTCAATGTTTGTTTAGTTTTGAGAGAGAGAGAGAGAGAGTGCAAACAAGGGAGGGGCATAAAGAGGAGGGAACAGAGGATCCCAAGCAGGCTCTGCGCTGACAGTAGAGAGCCCAATGTGGGGCTCAAACTCATGAACGTTGTCTCATGACCTGAGCCAAAGTCAGACACTCAACTGACTGAGCCATTCAGGTGGCCCAAGAGTCAAGTGCCCTTCTCACTGAGCCAGCCAGTTGTCCCCAAACCAAGTTTTTAAATCTCTATGTAACATCTTCTCACCCTGCTCATGAAGTCACACAAACACATCCACCTCCACTATGTGCTCTGTTTAGTCCTGAACTGGTAATAATCAATAGCTACAATTATTGAACATGCTTAATGTGTCAGGTACTAAGCCAAACTTCTTTTTCAGGATTTCCTTATGTGATCATCACAGCAACCCTATGAGTTAGTGCTATTACTATGCCCATTTTCCAAATGAGGAAACTGAGGTTTTGAGGGAGTAGGTGATTTGTCTAAGCCAGGAAGAGGTGGGACTGGGATCTGACAACAGGCATTCTGATTCCAGAGCCCACAGATCATTTTGTTGCTGGATATTTATTTATTTATTTATCAACTTCTTTTTCTTCGAGAGAGAGCAACAGTAAGCAGGGCAGGGGCAGAGAGAGAGAATCTCAAGCAGGCACTATGCACAGAGCCCAACGTGGGACTCAGTCCCACGACTCTGGGATCCTGACCTGAGCGGAAATCAAGTAGGATACTCAACCGACTGAGTCACCCAGGCACCCCTATTGCTGGATATTTAACTTATATCTGTGTGTTAATTAGCTGAAAGTCTTGCAAAGAAATTAAGCCTAAAAGTTTGTCACCAACCCAAGGTTAGTCATTGTGTTTTCTCCCAGCAGTCCACAGAGCCATACGGATTGTACAAATCTGGATATTAACTTCTGGGTGGAGCATTAAAACAACTGAAACGTAAGTAGGCATTGACTTTTCAAATATGTGCTTTGTCTTCTTCAACTCTCCAAGCGAAGCGTAGGGGCTGTACTTCTGGTCAGCCAGCAAGTGGCTTTTATGAAAAGACCTTGGTCCCAAAACAATGAAAGTAGGTATCATTTCATTTCCACTCAATTCATTTGTGGTTTTTTTCCCATCAAAGAACTCTCTCCCAACCCCACTGCCTTGAAAAGTGAATAAAACATTTGTATGCCTAAAATTTGTTAGCTTTTCTATTTGAGGTTGACTTTTATGCCAACTGAATAAAAAAGTTATTGTGAAGGTTTAGCTAAACTTCCTGAAATCTTCTATTAATTTCCTAAGTGCATGTCTCTCAAAGATGTCTCCCTCATCTTTATTCTCACTCTGATGCCTAAGGCCCTTCCATCTTTGTCTTCAGTCATGGCAACATTCTTCCAAACTGCTGCCAGATGGTCTTTACAAAAACAAAGCTTTGGTGGTGTCACTCCCTGCTACAAACATTTTTATTTGTTCCCAACTGGCAATGGAATAAAATCCAAGTACTTAAGCATGACATTCAAAGGCCTTCATTTACCAGAACACTCCCCTGGGGCAGTTTTGCTTCGCTATGAAGGTTTGCGCTATTCCAGGCTTGGGATGGGAGAAACAATGTGACCGTCACCGCTCTACCGCCTCCCCACCAGCAGGATCAATCTCACACCCAACCTTTAATTTCCATTTAAACTTCCCTGGCTTCCCTTAAGTGAATCAGCAGGAATCTTTATAAAACTCTGCAGTACTTCAACGTCTTCCAAGCAGAGATTGTTCATCCAAAGGGCAGCATAATTTTCTACTGGTGTCAAGCATCTTGAGTATAATCTGGGGTGTGGTATAGAGATTTGACAGCTAGTGGAAAATACTGAGCAATGCTCCCTTAACTCCCCCAGCTCCCTCCCTCACCCCCCTGCCAACACACATGCACACACACGCTTTTCAAAAAAAAATCTCTCTTCCCTAAGAAGACAGCCCTTGAAAAACAAAGTTTTGCTGGATCACCGATCTGTGGTTTTCACCAGAGTTTCTCTGTCATGGCCATTGATTCTTTCCACTCATTACTGTCATTCATTCAGAAGTAAAATACATGTTCCCTCAAGTTTTTCAAAGGAGACACATTCAGCTCTTGAATTCTTTTTTACCAGGTTTTGGGGGAACTTCACATGGACAATCCACAGAGACAAAGATCAACAACATCATATCCTTCTCTCCGTTCAAAGTAGCTTAGAGGCTAAATTCTCATAAGATTCTGTTAGGTGTCATTTTTGCAACAGTCCATAAAAATCCATCTAATTCATCATTGTGGAACTCAATTAAAAAAATTTTTTTTAATGTTTTCTTTATTTCTAAGAGAGAGTAAGACAGTGTGAGCAGGGGAGGGTCAGAGAGAGAGGGAGGTACAGAATCCAAAGACAGGCTCCAGGGTCTGAGCTAGCGGTCAGCACAGAGCCCTATGCAGGGCTCGAACCTACGAACGGTAAGATCATGACCTGAGCCGAATTTGGATGCTTAACTGACTGAGCCACCCAGGCGCCCCATTGTGGAGCTCAATTAAACCCCCTTGCATTCACCACATGTTCTGCCAGAAGGAATCTCTGCATTTTGTCAAGGTAGATAAACAAAATGTTTCCTTCTATAGCCAAGCCACATTTAAAAGTTTAAAAGTTTAAAGCCACATTTAAAAGTTTAATGATACACATTTCTACCAGATGTATTTCCCCAAAATCATCTGGGTTTTACAGACTATTTATCACCATGCTTTCTGCCAGGATTCTTGCAGTGAAATCTACTTATTCAGAAAACAGTTCAGGCTTTACTATCTATTAAATCTGAATAGATCATAGACCAGTTTATTTAAAAAAAAAAAAAAAAGATAGTTCTCTGCTCCAGGACTAGACATTTGCTACTTGAGTCCCTGGGTAAATGTAACCCAGGAATGTGATTACTTGGGTCCTCACAGAAGCTGAATCCCTGCGGTAAACATCCCTCTTCATATTGTTTGGAAACCAAACCGCAGACTTCAGGGGTAGTCCTCTGACCTTTGCTCCCCACCGAGCATTTATCACACATTTCTAACAGACTTGATGGACCTGTATATATGCACACCCACAGTGCAGCCTGGTACTTAGTTAAGTGGCTACTCAAATGCTTTTATGGTCATGTATATCTGTTAGTCTTTATCTCAGGCAGAGTTATTTATTTGCCTTTCAGCAGCACATATGGGGTTTAAGACAAATACAGTAGCTATTTCCTCTTTTCAGGCAAGTCTGAACGTCTCATCCTGACATGGTTATTGTGCTCTTAGAAGCATTTCTAAATTGAGAAAGCTATATGAGGTCTCAGTGGAAAGTCACTGCCAGCCAAGACGGTTTGACTCTGCCTATTTAATAAATGACAGGGTTTCCTTTAAGCCTGGGTTTGAAGACTTAATTCGCTTGCTATTCATCTCCATTTCTGGTCACTGCCCAGCAAGGCTCATTTCTATTGCCCAGATGTTTCTCCAGTTTCACCACTGAGTCTGATGGCCAGCCTTCCATCACTTCTCAAAAAGCATATGGTTATGTGTATGTATGCACGTGAGTGTATGTACACGTGGTTAGGCTGAGGACACATCTTTTCATGCTTTCTTTTTGTGTCTTTTTTTGCTCTCTCTCTTATCCCACCGAGTATAAACAGACAAGTCTAACACAGCATGATTGATGAGACAGCAGAATACCAATTCTTAAAAATTTAAAAAGTCATCTCTATAGGTCCTTAAATTTAAGTTGGCAGAAGTGCACAAAGTAGCGAGGTTTCTTTGCAGACTAATAATTACTTTGAGGTTGCAGGTATTATTTTGAGATCACGTTATCCGTACTTTATATGTATGTATTCTGTCTCATATGCGTACAGTTTTGTTTTGCAGTGATTTCATTTCTTTCTAGGTACAGGGTACAATGTTAAGCAAAGATTACTAATTTGAGTGCTGACGGTATTCTCGAAGGTATCATAAATGAGAGATTTGGAAGCCGTGGTGACTGTGGCAGATCAGAAAGTACATTCCTTGTATAAAGAGGGATGGAAATGCTGCCTTGGGTAAGAGAGATCTCGCCTACAAAGGCAGCCTCTGTCTTCCTGCTGTCCCTAGAGGAAGGACCCCACTTTCTCTCTGCCAGTAAGTCTCCGGGAGCCATGACCACTGTTAGGAGTAGCTCCTACCTTGAGGGTTTCTTACAGCCTCTTTCCACGGGAGGTGGGCATGGCGGGTCTCCATATAGTGCTTCACGGCAAGATCTAGAGGAGCTAAGTTAGTTAGGATACAAGCCCTGCTGCTTTAATAGAAGCCCAAAAGAATAGCAGGGCACATATTTTCTCACTTAGTAATGCAGAAAAAGGAAGTCTGGAGAGGTAGGGCTGCTCCGCTCCCTCAGATGAGGTCATCCGAGGGCCAAGCTTCTTCTAGCTTATGAAAAAAACATGTTTTCCTCATCCACATGGTAGAAGATAGCTGCTCATTGGGTCCATAGCCTAGCCAATGAGAGGAGGAACAAAGGGTAGCAAAGGGCCTTAGACTCGGGTACGGAGGGCCCCTTAAAGTCTGGGGGTCATTTTTGACTCTTCTCCTTCACAACTGATCCGCCAAGGAACCTACTGATTCTGCCTTCAAAATATAAACAGAATTCAGTCCTGGGGCACCTGGTGGCTCAGGTGGTTAAGCCTCCAACCCTTGGTTTTGGCTCAGGTCACGCTCTCATGGTTTGTGAATTCGAGTCCTGCAGTGGGCTCTGCACTGACGGTGTGGAGACTGCTTGGGACTCGGTCTCTCCTTCTCTCTGCCCCTCCCCGACCTCTTTCTCAATCGCAAAAGAAATAAACTTAAGAAAAAAGGGAATTCAGTCCTTTCTCATCACTTCTGCTACCACCCTTATCCAAGCCACCCTCCTCTCTGACCAGGCTTGTTGCAATAATCTTCGAATTGGTCTTGCTACGTCTAGATTTGCTGTGCCCCACTGCCACTGTCACCGCCACCACCACACACAACAGTCTGTTCCCAACACAGCAGAAGGAGGGATCATTTCGTAATAGAAACAGATTACATTTCACCTCTGCTCAAAATCCATCATGGCCTCCCACTTCCCTGTGAGTACAAGCCAGCGTCCCTCAGGGGCCTACAACCGCCCACATGATCTGACCTCCCACACACCCTTCTTGCTTCATTTCTTCCACTCTTCCCCTTGCTCACATCGCTCACTGTCTTCTAGCTACACCGGCCTCTTTACTGTTTCTGGACTATGTTAGATGCACTCTGCCATAGGCCTTTGCACTGGCTGTTTCCTCTGCCTGAACACGCTTGCCTACAAGGTCCACATAACGAACTCCCTTACCCCATGTCCCCCCATCTTTTGTGGTTGCCATCTTCTCAATGAGTCCTTCTCTGTTCATCCCACTGAAAGTTAAAACCACCTTGCCTTTTCCCTTTATTCTGTTCTTTTCCCCCAGTTTTTTCTACAGCCCTTACCATCTTTTAAATAGCATGTAATTTGCTTTTTATTGTCTATCTTTTTCTGCTAGAATCTAAAAACTAAGAGGGAAGAAATAATTGTCTCATGTAGTGAGGAAGCGCAATTAACTGGAATAGTCCCAGAGAAATGGAGACACTTATTAAATATGTTCTGAATGATCTTGCGGTTTGTGAGTTCAAGCTCCACATTGGGCTCTGTGCTGACAGCTCAGAGCCTGGAGCCTGCTTCAGATTCTGTGTCTCCCTCTCTCTCTGCCCCTCCTGTACTCATGCTCTGTGTCTCTCTCTATCTTTCTCTCAAAAATAAACGTTAAAGATTTTTTTAAAAATACATACTGAATGAACGAGTGATTACAATTCAGAAATGGTGCTTGTCAACTCTAGGTTCATGGTATGGGTTGAATTGTGCTCCCTCCCCCCAAAAAGATGTTGAAATCTCAACCCCCATTATCTCACAATGTGATCTTATTTGGAATTAAGGTTTTTTTGTTTTTTGGGTTTTTTTAAAATCTTTGTCAGCAGCCCTTTGTTTATTTTTCTTAAATAGTTTATTGTCAAGTTGGTTTCCATATAACACCCATTGTTCATCCCCACAAGTGCCCTCCATGCCCATCACCCCCCTTCCTCACCCCCCCCACACCCATCAGCCCTAAGTTTGTTCTCAGCATTCAAGAGTCTCTCATGGTTTGCCTCCCTCCCTCTCCCCAATTATTTTTCCCCTTCTCCTCCCCCACAGTCCTCCGTTAAGTTCCTCCTAATCCTCCTATACGTGCTAACATATGGTATCTGTCCTTCTCTGCCTGACTTATTTCGCTCAGCATAACACCCTCTAGTTCCATCCACGTTGCAACACATGGCCAGATTTCATTCTTTCTCATTGCCACGTAGTATTCCATGGTATAGATAAACCACATCTTCTTGATCCATTTGTCCGTTGATGGACACTTAGGCTCTTTCCATGTTTTGGCTATTATTGAGAGTGCTGCTATGAACATTGGGGTACATGTGCCCATATGCATCAGCACTCCTATATCCGTTGGGTAAATTCCTAGCAGTGCAATTGCTGGGTGTTAGGGGAGTTCTATTGTTAATTTTTTGAGGAACCTCCACACTGTTTTCCAGAGGGGCTGCACCAGTTTTTGACAGAGGTCATCAAGTTAAAATGAGGCCATTAGGGTAGGTTGTAATCCAGGATGGCCAGTGTCCTTATAAAAGGGGGAAATTTGGACACAGAGACTGCAGACACTCACATAGGAGAATGCCATGTGGTGATGAAGGCAGATATTAGGGTGTCATGTGAACAAGACAAGAAAGGCCAAAGCTTGCCAGCACACCACCAGTAGCTAGGGAAGAAGCATGGGACAGATCCTCCCTCAAAGGAAACCCCTCTGCCTGCCCCTCACTTCAGACTTCCAGCTTCCAAACTGTGAGACAATAAATTTGTTTTAAAATTTTAAGATTTTTTAAAATGTTTATTCATTCATCTTTTAAAAATGTTTTTTTATTTATTTCTGAGAGAGAGAGAGACAGCGTGAGCAGGGGAAGATCAGAGAGAGAGGGAGACACAGAATCCAAAGCAGGCTCCAGCCTCTGAGCTAGCTGTCAGCACAGAGCCTGACATGGCACTTGAACCCACGAACCATGAGATCATGACCTGAGCTGAAGTCAGACGCTTAACCAACTGAGCCACCCGGACACCCCTATTCTTTTTGAGAGGCAGAGAGAGAGAGCATGAGAGGGGCAGAGAGAGAGGGAGAAGGAGAATCCCAAGGAGGCTCAGCCCTGTCGGTGCAGAGCCCACTGTGGGGCTCAATCTCACAAACTGTGAGATCATGACCTGAGCCAAAATCCAGAGTTGGCTGCTTTGCTGAGCCACCCAGAGGCCCCTAAAATTTTAAGATTTTAAGTTTATGTCATGTCAGCCCTGTGAAACTAATATGGTCGCTAGATAGGTGGGTAGGTGTGAAATTTGGAAACTTAATTCGATCTGGAGGTGCCTATAAACTGAAGCAACATATCAGCAAGGTATAAAAATTCTACGAGAATATGTCCGTAAGGGTTAGCTGTCTGTCTAAGGACTCGGCGGGGAGTTGCTGAATTCTGCCTTCCTTCCCTCTTTCTGCCATCCTACCCATACCCCTCACCATCATCAGCACGCAAAAATACCGGCTCTAAATCGTAGGGGAATTCCTAGGTTATATATATTTCCTGTGAAGGTTTTGGCTGGGCAACATTCAGCAACTCTTGAAGATCTTTCTCCAAGCTTGAACTACCTGGATGTTGTGTCTAATCAACTCATCTGCTTTCTGGAAGATTGGGAAACTCTCTGATACAGAGTTTTCTGTTTGAAGGGATTCTGAAACGGCTGGCCTAAGTCACTCATTTGCAAGGTGCTGCCCCCCCTCCACCAAGAGAACTGGGAAAAGAGGTGGGGGGTGTAGTTCAGCAGGTCCTGTGATCATTCTGGCCCAGCAAGGTCAGTAATGGCATTGGAAGGAAAGGCTTCTGACCTTTGGTGAGGATAGTTGTTGCAGTGCAATTAGCTATTCCTTTGGCTTTCTGTGTTTGGAGAATGAGGTTCCTTCTACTTCCTGCTTAGGACTTTGTAAGGAGATTTAGACTGCCATGTGGGTGGACCATTTGGCTTCAGAATTCCTAATAGCCTAAAAGGTCATAGGCACCAGGAAGGAAAAGGTGTCCCAGTATATAGGCAGAAAACCAAGACAGCAAGTTAGACATTAGGCTAGAAAAGACTTGACACTGAGGAGGCCCAGGCACCAGAAGCAGTGGGCAGAATAAGATCCCAGACCTGCAAGAAAAAGGCAACAAGAAAGAAGCCAATTCTTGCTCACTGAATAGGGATACATGAAGGAAAAGACTTGGTGTCAAGAAAAAAGCCAAGATCCTGGGCATACTCAAGGTCAGAGAGAGTCTGGCAATGACAGTGACTCAGGGGTGAACTCACGAACTCTTCTGTTGCATTTGGTTCTGAACAGGATTTGTAGCAGAGCCAGTCATTTATTCCGCCCATGTTAGGCATCTGTGATATGTTAAGACTTGTACCAGGCACCATGGGGTTCAGGGATGAAAGGCATTGTTGTCAAGGAATTGAGAGTTTGGTAGGGCAGAAATTAATCATAAACCAATGATGATATAGTATATTAAGTACAATAAGAGTACAGTGTCACATAGTGTTGTAGTAGCTAAGAGCTCAGGTCTTGGCTTCAACAAGTCTGAATTTAGATCTTGACTTTCCAGTTATAGGTTGTGTGCCTGAGCAACTCACTACGCTTCTTCAAACTTCAGTATCCTTTCTTGTGAATGGAAATCATAATAGTACCACTCACCTACTTTATAAGATGCTTGTGAGAATCAGATTATATCATACATGACTGGCCCCCAGACAATTCCCAATAATATTGACTTTTATTTATACTAATAGTTACTATTATTACAATTATCTGGCGGAAGGTAATATCAAGAAATGTTTCTAGGAAAAAGTGGCATTGGAGCTGAATATTGAAAAATAAAGCAGGGTAGCTGGGTCTGGGAGGATGCAAATCAATTGCTTTTATTTTTTAATTATGCCCTGCCAGATTCCTCAGACAATTTTAGGTGGGATAATGAATTCAAAGTTAGCAGAAGCGAGTGTAAGATGTCTCTGAGCAACACGAGATATTTTGACCTCTTCATTCTAACCCTATTGTAATCCCAGATCTTACATATTTGCCCCATTAATGATTATAGCTCCATGAAATAAATGCAACTGTTCATCTTTTTTCTACTCGACTTTGAATATAACAGACAGAAATAACAAGAAATAAAATTGAGATCATTAAAATCGCATCCAGCGCACTTTATTCTGAATGAAAAGATGGACTTTATAGTCTTCTTAACCCTTTGGGGGGGAGGGAGGAAGGTCACGAAAGAAAACTTAAGTTCGGGTGAAATTATAATAGATAAATTTTTGTGTGGAGAAAAAGAAACAAAATAAAATGATTAATAAATCAAAATTTTTCAGGGCTCCTGGGTGGCTCAGTTTGTTGAGCATCTGACTCTTGATCTTGGCTCAGATCATGATCTCATGGTTTGTGAATTTGAGCCCCACGTCGGACTCTGTGCTGACAGCACAGAGCCTATTTGGGATTCTCTTTCTCTCTCCCTCTCTCTCTCTGCCCTCTTCATCCCTGAAAATACATAAATAAACATTTTATTTTTTTCTAATTTTTTTTTTAATGTTTTATTTATTTCTAGGAGAGTGAGAGAGAGACAGCATGAGGGGAGGGTCAGAGAGAGAGGGAGTCACAGATTGAAACAGGCTCCAGGCTCTGAGCCGGCAGTCAGCACAGAGCCCGACGCGGGGCTCGAACCCACGAACCGCGAGATCATGACCTAAGCGAAAGTTGGACACTTAACCGACTAAGCCACCCAGGCGCCCCAATAAATAAACATTTTAAAAAATCATATTTTGGTTGTAAATGTAAAAGATAATTAATTCAAATTAATTCAAAGAAATTTTAAGGAAATAAAAATTTAAATAAAGGTTAGCTGCACTCTATAGGAAATTGATATAGAAATTAAATGGTCGTAGTCAGGTCTACTCCGAAAGATACTTTTTGATTGAAAAGTCTTCCATAATGATATAATTCTTATAAGCATGTTTGCATTCATAAACATAGAATCAAAACATCCATGGATGCAAAATAGGGTGTCAAAATCTCCAGCACTTGTCTGTGACATCCCGGTGGGTGGATTGATGAAGCAGTTGGAACTCTGCCTATAGCTTGGGAAGTCAGGGTGCAACTAAGGGAATTGAAGTCATCACCACGTAAGTATTCATCTGTTTTCTTTTGTATCTTCCATAAAATAATCATGCAGTGTAAGAACTTAATATATGTCTATTGAATGTTAGAGTCAGGACCTAAGTCTTACGAATAAAGAAATTAAACCTGCATCATTTTAATTTGGCACTTACTGAATACTTTACAAAAATGAGTTCTCACAGTTTTGAGAGTAATCAGAACAACATTGAGGTCCACCAAGATTTGGACGTCTGGAATATAATCACAGATCTTATCCAAAAATTGACTTTTTCTAGTTCATAAGATGAAATTTTTTATCCTGATGTTCCTTATTCACTGAACATTTCCTCTTCTTTTAAACATTGTTTTCTTTCTTTTAAAATTTGCTTCTATAGATATCCTCATTCTCCACTTGACAAGGTCATGGAAGATCTAGACGAAACCTTATTTGAAGAATTTGAGAACTACTCCTATATCCTGGAATATTACTCCTCAGAGTCTGATTTGGAGGAGAAGGCCAACCTGGGAGTTGTTCACTGGGTCTCCCTGGCATTGTACTGTTTATCATTTATTTTGGGCATTCCAGGAAATGCCATGGTTATTTGGTTCACAGGGTTCAAGTGGAAGAAGACAGTCACCGCTCTCTGGTTCCTCAATCTGGCTATCGCGGATTTCATTTTTCTTCTCTTTCTACCTCTATACATCTCCTATGTAGCCATGAATTTCCACTGGCCCTTTGGCATCTGGTTATGCAAGGCCAATTCCTTCATTGCCCAGTTGAACATGTTTGCTAGTGTTTTTTTCCTGACGGTGATCAGCCTGGACCGCTATATCCACTTAATCCATCCTGTCATATCTCATCGGCACCGAACCCTAAAGAACTCCCTTATAGTTATTATATTCATTTGGGTTTTGGCTTCTCTAATGGGTGGTCCTGCCCTATACTTCCGGGACACTCTGGAGTTCAATAACCACACTCTTTGCTATAACAATTTCCACGAACATGATCCTGACCTTACTTTCATGAGGCACCATGTTCTGACCTGGGTGAAATTTATTGTAGGGTACCTCTTCCCCTTGCTCGCAATGAGCATTTGCTACTTGTGTCTCATCTTCAAGGTAAAGAAGCGAAGCATCTTGGTCTCCAGTAAGCATTTCTGGACCATCCTAGCTGTGGTCATGGCCTTTTTGATTTGCTGGACTCCTTATCACCTGTTTAGCATTTGGGAGCTTACAATCCACCATAGTAGCTATTTCCACCAGGTGCTTCAGGCCGGCATCCCCCTCTCCACTGGCTTGGCATTCCTCAATAGTTGTTTGAACCCCATCCTTTACGTCCTAATTAGTAAGAAGTTCCAAACTCACTTTCGGGCCTCAGTTGCTGAGATACTAAAGCACACACTGCGGGAAGTCAGCTGTTCTAGTACAGTGAGTGAACAGCTCAGGAACTCTGAGACCAAGAACCTCTGTCTCCTGGAAACAGCTCAGTGAGTGGTTACTCTTCCACAAATCAGTACAAAGCTTTTGTGTGGGTTCCCTGACAAATGCTTTCAGATTATTTGGTTCCAAGGTATAGAACTAACAGTATCTTTTTGTTATTATTTTTAGTCAGTTTATTGGCATTACATTTTTGCGTGGGTATAAAACTTAGGAAAGATCTTCATTTTTCAGCCTGCGACTTTAATTATGTCATTTTTGCTACTTATACCATACTGTTGACACAGTATCAGCTATTTTTTTTTAATCTTAGTAATTTGGAAGTCCTAAATCTTCATATTAAATATATGCTTCACTCATTTCAAAAATGTTAAAATATGTGCTTAAGCTCACTTTAATTTTGCACAAGTAACCTATTAGACATATTTTAAAAATACAGCATGTACTTAATTTCTTTATTTTTTGAAATCTATGTACATACATTTATAAATTAAAGTAATAGTTTGTTATAGTAGTTTAAAACATTGTGAACTATGAATGCTTAGTGAAGTGTCCCAAAATCTAGTTGCTTAAAATCACAATTTATTATTATTATTATATCTCATAATTCTGAGTCAGAAATTCAAATAAAGCACAGCAACATGGTTCATCTCTCCACTTCACACGGTCTGGAGCTTCAGCTGGGCTGGGGGGACCCCAGTGGCTGAGGTTGGGAACAGCTTGTCTCCTCTGCCTTACTGTCTTTTCTTCCCTTCCTCTCTTCTCCTTTTTCTTCACAGCTCTTCCAGCATGGTACCTTGGGGGTAGTCAGCCTTCTTATATGGCACAGTTTAGGGCTCTAAGAAACCAAGGTGGACATCTAGTCCTCTTAAAGGCTATGTCTGACCCTTGACACAGTATCACATCCACTGTACTCTCTTGGTCAAAGTAGTCACCAGGCCGGTTCAGGTTCAAGGGGAGGTGACATAGACCCCACCTGCCAATGGGGATATGCTCCTATCCTTAATCCTTCATGTTATCAGTATAATTAACATTTTTGGAAAACTCTGGGTATATGCAAGTATGTATAAGATGGCTGTAAACATAAAACATTGACATCTAGATAGTAGACAGGCCAGCCCAATCTCAGAATGATTTCAGAAACAGAAAAGCATGTGGGACAGTGATATATTTCTACCTTTTATTCCTATAGCTGTATTGAAGTAGGCATCAGTACAAGACCAATAAAGTATGCCTTTAAGTCAGTGACCTTTTCGTGGTACAAATCCCATTGCATTTTAGACTGTAATGGTATTTTGCCTTCTATCCATTTATTCCTTAAGCAAACAGTTGAGCGTCCAAGGGGTATACAGACGCATGTGGTGCTTAACAGTTTAGAAAGTCTAGAGATTAAGCCTGCATGAAAACAATGCTAGAACAAAGTAGACGGTGGTAAGTGTCATAAGACAGCCAGAAAAATTGTAGATTGTTCAGAGAGGAAAGAAGACAGCACCCAGTTTAGAAGTGAATAAACATTGGGGTTTCTTGATTTTGGGGTTTCTTAGGGATCCTGATCCTGTCCCTTGTCTCTGCTGGTATCCTTGTCTCTTACGAACACAAACTCTGCTACTCACTGCAATTTGTAAAAGCATTCAATTTTCTGTAATCTCTTGACTTTATTTTGAAAACTGGGAGATGTATTATTTCTTGAATCAGAATCCTTTTTTATTTCATTTCTCAGCTTTTGGAAATACTAATCTCAGATCGTTATCGGCTCTATTCTTTACTGTTAGCCCACAAAACAATCAGATCTGGTTTTGTAAATTATTCTCCAAAAATGTGTGGGATAGCTCAGCATATCCCAAACTTCTGCCATTCCCACATTTTGTGGTTTCTGCCATACCCAGTATGGAGGGAAGGCAGGGAGAAAGGGGCTCATTGTCAGTGTGTGCCCCCTCTACCACTAGGGTTTAAGATATTCCACTTGCCCTCAAGCGAAAGGCCTTGATTTCCCAGGAACAGGCGGAAAGCTGGAGGATCGAAGACAAAGAGAACTCCATAGGCTCATCCTTAGTTTGAGCAAATGGAGAGATTCTCAAGGCTGCTGGAGAAAGAGGAAGGCTGAGAAGCAGGAAGGGGATTAAGCAACCGAGAGCAGAAGGGAATTAGGGAGCAGGTGATGCTTACCTGGTAAGCAGGAGCTTTCCAAGGGCCTATAAAAATATTTGAGATCTCTGGGTGCCTGGGTGGCTCAGTTGGCTAAGTGTCCAAGTCTTGGTTTAGGCTCAAGTCAAGATCTCCCAGTTTGTGGGTTTGAGCCCTGCATTAGGCTTTGTGCTGTCAGTGCAAGGCCTGCTTGGGATTTCTCTCTCTCTCTGTCCCTCCCTCTCTTTCTCAATAAATAAAAAACTTTTTAAAAAGTTGAGATCTTAAAAAATATTATTGGCTCTAGAATACAAAAAGAGAAACTTGAAAAGTCAAAAATAATAAATGCTTAATTACACATCTATAAAATACACCTTTATGGGGCACCTGGGTGGCTCAGTCGGTTAAGCATCCAACTTCAGCTCAGGTCATGATCTCACGGTTCGTGGGTTTGAGCCCCGCGTCGGGCTCTGTGCTGACAGCTAGCTCAGAGCCTGGAGCCTGCTTTAGATTCTGTGTCTCCCTCTCTCTCTGACCCTCCCCTGCTCACACTGTCTCTCTCTCTCTCTCAGAAATAAATAAAACATTAAAAAATTTTTTAATAAAATAAAATACACCTTTATATCAAATAAAATATTTCATAATTATATAAAAACATATTTAATATGGGATTTCAATATGTTTCAGTGTTTGATATGAAGAGTAGAGCTTCCAAAAAAGAAATATGCTTTAAAGAGGGTCTCAAAGTTCTTAGAAGGACACTGAATTCATTTGAGAATCAAATGAAAGTTTTGGGTTCTTTCCCTAGAACACGCTTTAAAAAAAAAAAAAAAAAGTAATCTCGGGGCACCTGAGTGGCTCAGTCAGTTAAATGGCTGACTTTGGCTCAGGTCGTGATCTCACAATTGTGAGCTCTGCCTCAGGCTCTGCTGACAGCTCAGAGCCTGGAGCCTGCTTTGGATTCCTTGCCTCCCTCTTTCTTTGCTTCTCCCCCACTCACACTCTGTCTCTGTCTCAAAAGTAAATCAACATTAAAAAAATTAAAAAAAAAAAAAAAATCTCTACACCCAGCATGGGGCTCGAACTCATGACCCCGCAATCAAGAGTTAAGTTGCATGTGAGACTGAGCTAGCCAGGAGTCCTTCCCTAGAAACATGCTTTTAAAATATCAGTGTTCTTAGATCCCAGCCTAAAAACTCTAGTTTTAGTAGCTTTAATAATCACTGATAGTGGGGATGTGACAGGAATCTGCTAATGGAGAGTAGCAACCAGGACAGAACTTCCCAGCAGAACAGGAGTTAATTTTTTATTCTCAGTTTGAGGGAAGATCCAAGAAGTAGCATTGGACCTGGGCCTGGGGACTCCAGGCCTCCTCCCCTAACAGTTAGAATCTCATTAGTGGGGCTTTCCAGGGGTCTAATGATTCGGAGCAGGGCTGAGTGACTAAAAGGACAGAGGCTGGAGGAAAGGACAGACACTGGTGCAATTAGGGAAGGAAGGGAGGGAGGGAGCTCAGGCCTCGTTGGCAGGACAGTAAATAATCCAGGCTCTCGGGGACTGAGGCAGAGACCCAATGAGACAGACCTGCCTCTTCAATGGAAAGAAGCTCTTGGAAGAGGGCAAGTCCCAGGGCTTATCTGGATTTGAAGTCAGGCTCGCTGTGTGACCTTGTGGCTAAATTAATTCAAATTTCTAGACCTGTTTCTCCCATCTTAAAATGGAGATGATAGTAGTAACTGCTACATAGGGTTGCTGTGGAAATTAAATGAGTTGATGCAGGCAAAGCACTTAGAAGGGTACTCAGCTCTATAAATAACTTGATCAATATTAGCTGGCATTAATCACTGCAGCTCTTGGCACCTTCTGACATAGTAACTGCTTAGTAAACATTAGATCGTTTCCTCTTGGATGAACACAAAAATCTCACAGGAAGCATAAGGGAGCTACACAGAGAATTCAAAAACAAGACAGTATATAAGTTCTATAAAAGTCTTTGTGCCCAGAGGCTGCAAGGGTCAAAAGGAGAATAAAAGATTTCTTGGAAGAGGAATTTGAAGTGCACCTTGAAGAATGACTACAATTTTAAAAAGTGCCAATGAGAAAAGAGGCTTTTTCAGGTAGATGACACATTAAGGGCAAATGTACAAAGGCTGGAAAACAGGCTGTGATCAGAAAAAAGAGAATAGTCCCATTTTGTAGGGATGAAAGGAGGATAGAAGCTTCACAAGTTGATGTCAGGCTTGGACAGCATCTTACATATGGGCATTGCTTTGGGGGATGAATTTGAGAAGTCCGTGGACATTTTCCTTTGATTTTTACTTACTGAAAGTTATGCAGGCCAGTGGCATTCCAAACAACAGATGGTCATTTGGGACATTTCTTGAATGCAACTATTATCATCCATACAGAGCATGTAATGAGAGAATGTGTTTAGCAGTCTCAATATCCATTTTAAATTTACCCTTATGTGATTTTATCTTCTCACTCTGCTTAATTGAAGATAGGCAGCAAGGGTCACACCGATGAAAGAGGATTAAATTGTCTAAAAGCAAAGATGAAGAACATTTTTCATGCTATTTCCAACACATTACCTGGCCAAGACGTGGGTTTCAGTTCCTCTCTCACTAGGTGAATCATTAGACAAGTCATCTCTCAGAATTCAGTTTTCTCATCTATAAATGGTAATAACAGTGTCTGCTTTGTTTATCTCATGGGCTTGCAATGGGGTTCAAAATGGACAATGTATATGAGGCATGTTATTTTTTTACTTTTTTTTTTTTACTTTAAGGACAAAAAATTGCCATTGCCAAATTGTATTTCTTTGGGGGAAAAGTACACCTCTATCCCCAAACACAACATTTTTGGTATTTGTATTTGTCCACAGCCTGTCTTTTCCTGATACGGAAAAAACTACAGCATTTTTCAATGTTGCTATATAGTCTCTGTTACTTTTTAATTATATCATTTATAAAGTATTTCATTGATTATATATGCCGTAAGTTACCCGTTTTCACTTACGTTAGGATTTTAATGGTCCTTTAATTCACATGCTTCCATCCACACCTTCTCCGGTCAGAGCTGTCTGCCTTTGCCATTCTGGCTTGGAAGCCTTCGAGGTCCTGCCCCCCATGGCCCTCACGGGAGCCTGACTGACTGAATGTACAACCTGGCCCCACCCCATCTGATACAACACAGATACTGCAAAACGCAGCCAGATTGATCCAGTTGCCTTTCTTTTTTTTTTTTTTTTTAATTTTTTTTTTAATGTTTTATTTATTTCTAGGAGAGAGAGAGAGACAGCACGAGCAGGGGAGGGTCAGAGAGAGAGGGAGTCACAGACTGAAACAGGCTCCAGGCTGTGAGCTGGCAGTCAGCACAGAGCCCAACGCGGGGCTCGAACCCACGAATCGCGAGATCATGACCCAAGCGAAAGTCGGACGCTTAACCGACTAAGCCACCCAGGCGCCCCTCCAGTTGCCTTTCAAATGTGTCTCCTATTCCTGCCTTGATCATCATTCTGCCTTTTACCCCCTCCTGGAATATTCATGTGTTCTTTGTGTTTTTCATTTTTTTACAAATTGCTGATCAAAGTCCATCCAGCTCAAGTCCCAACTTCTCCAAAAAACTTTCTCCAAGGGGCGCCTGGGTGGCTCAGTTGGTTGGGCGAGCCACTTTGACTCAGGTCGTGATCTCATGGTTCATGGGTTCGAGCCCCGTTTCGGACTCTGTGCTGAGAGCTAGCTCAGAGCCTGAAGCCTGTTTCGGATTCTGTGTCTCCCTCTCTCTCTGACCCTCCCCTGCCCATGCTGTCTCTCTCTCTCTCAAAAATAAATAAAACATTAAAAAAAGAAAACTTTCTTCAAGTTCTAGCCTTCTTGAAGCCTCTGAACTTTTGGATTACTTGCTTAATCACAAAATGACTAATTTTTAACAATTTTATGTGCTTGAGACAACTCCCTATTGTAGTTTTCTTAACTCTTCTTTTGTATTTTTATAGCATCTAACATGATACTGAATGAATCATTTTTAATTCCCACACTGTTCCCAGCCTTGTGCTAAGGATGCCAAACATGAAAAATAAGTATGCTCTGAGTTACTGTAATCACTTACAGGGCATCAAAAAAAAAAAAAAGGTGGCCTCTTTTATCTTATTTCTCCAAAGCCAGAAACAAGCAAACAAAAAAATCTCTCGTTTTCCTATGTATACATATGCTTTCTGAGCCCACTGGTTCAAAAACAGGTCATTCAGTACAGTGGCTCACATGAAATGTGAGCATTGCTTATACCAGCAGAAAACTGAAAGCAATCGAAAGCTCCAATAAACAGACTGGCTAAATAAGCTATGAGACAAAGGGTTATATAACTGCTAGAAAATGAGGAAGCTTTTACTGATACAGAATATTGAAGATACAATTTACAAGACATCCAAGTCTATTTCTGTGGACAAAGTAAAAGGCTCAGAACACTTTGTTATTGTAATGCTACAATTACTCTATGCGTATGCTTACATTAGTTCCGGAAAGATCTAAGAACTTGTTGACATTGACCAGTTGCTTTTACGGAGGTAAACAGGAGGCCTGGGGTTGGGGGGTAGGGAGACAGCCTTCACTGTATAACCTCTTGATTTTTGAACTATGCTACTGTATCATCTATTTCTTAAAATATAAAATTAAAAGATACCACTAAAAATATTTGAGGCTGTGAAGATTTTTAGTCATGTTTCATCATTTATCATTTTAAGATTTACGAGACAGTTGTGGTTTGACATTTCTAAATTTAACTCCTTTTACTTTTAACCCAATTTTTAATCATTAGTTTTTATCAATATTTTGCATTTTGGCTGAGCTCAATCCCTTTAACATACCAATGACTGTGAATGATTTGCAGCTACTTTTCACTAGTTGCTACATCTCGATCTTTCCATAGCAACATTTCCATAATCCCCAGGCTCTGGTTCTCCAGAAAACGAAGTGCACCGCCCTCTGCTGGCTCTCGGGACACTGACAAGTGCGAAATTTCTCAGGATGGTGGTGCATTGTGAAGGTGGTAGTCATCAATACATCAAAGTACCGATGAAATACACTTTCTTTCGAATTTAAACAATTTCCCACATGTAAAGTGATCTCCCATATAAAGAAAATCAAATTGAGAGGAAAATCAATTGGCAATTGTCCCAAATGTGCCAAATTGCCAGTTACACTGTCTGGTTTAGCTAGGAAAATTCTGACCTCAAGTCATTTCATCTCTGGTCTATGGGCGCCACAAAATTAAGACTTCCAGATGTCAGTAATTCCTAAACTCTTTCATAAAGACTACTGTAAACAAACAAAAAAGGCAAATGTTACATAAATTCCAAACTATGATGCAGCGGCTTCTAGTATTTGGCAATGCTTGACTTAGCGGTACTGCCTTCACCTCCGTGCTTACCTCCAGCATGACGTCAGTTATCAAAGTCCCCTCACCCAATAGGTTCTCAGTTTTCCAAATCCAAGTAAAATGTGCCACCTGGTCCCCACCTCTGCACCCAGGCTGGGCTTGTGAACCACAGCCTGAGAATTAGTTACCTAACGCCCTTCCCAAGACAGAATGCTACTCAATAATCATATTGCCAAAAACACTTACAAGCTCTCCCTTAACAGTAAATGAGGTGTTATTTTCAGCTTGCAACATCTGCCTTGACAAATGTTTGTAATTTGTCACAAATTTTGGGAACCCTTTATTTTTCTCCTCTGGGTTAGGTGTCCTTGAGTAACAAAGCACACCCCATCTCGTATTATATTTGCTTTCAAGCGGAATTTGTTAACCGTATGAAGTTTCAGTCTCAAGTAACCCCCAACTTGAAGATCCTAGGTGACAACAAATTACAGTAAAATCTTGGGCCACAAGTAATTCGTTCTGCAAGAGGAGCAAACATTTCTCATGAATTAAAAACATTTTTTTATTAATGTTTATTTTTGAGAGAGAGAGAGGGAGAGAGAACCCAAAGCAGGCCCCAGGCTCTGAGCTGTCAGCACAGAGCCCGATGTGGGGCTCGAACCCACAGACCGTGAGCTGAAGTTGGATGCTTAACCAACTGAGCCACCCAGGTACCCCTGCAGGTCTCATAAATTTTAATTTGATAAACAAGCAAGGCCTTGCAATACCAGTGGTACATGATACCTAATGCCAAATCAAAACTGAGCCAATGATTCTCCTCTTTCTTGCCGCGGGAATTGTGGGCGATTGTCTCACGTGCTCAGATGCCAGTCTCAGGCTGCGGTGTTTGGCAGAAGTCCATGATTTTCCAGAATGTTGGAATGTGCCCATAACCAGCACTAGTGTATTTTTTTTTTTAATCACTTCAAAGCACCTATGGACAGTCTTTTGTTTTTCCATACAACAGTAAACTTAGGAATGCCTTGCTTCGTTCTAGGTCAGGCTGCCTGCACATATAGACCTTTTCCTCTGCTGCTTTACTGCCAGTTACACTAAATACAGTATATGACAAGAGTTAATGCTGTACTATAGTCGTGGCACCTGGATGGCTCAGTGGGTTAAGCATCTGACTCTTGATTTCAGCTCAGGCCATGATCTAGTTCGTGAGTTCAAGTCCCCCACTGGGCTCCATGCTAACAGTTGGGAACCTGCTTGGGATTCTCCCTCTACTCCATTCAAAATAAAAAAACAAAATACTGTTGTCAACATTCATTAGTGATAGTGAAAGTCGTCCTATATATTAGCCCTCTTCTCTCATCTCCTTCACACCAGTCATGAGTTTTCAAAGGTTAAGTGCAGGTTTATTTTTCTTCAGATTTTGTACTTTATTAGTTTTGTAAACATTTTCAATGAATATTTTTGGGTTGACAAATCATCTGAGTTTCCAGTACTTCTTATGGGGAAATTCGCTTTGATATACAAGCACTTTGGGTCATGTTTCCAGAACGAATTATGCTCACAAACCAAGGTTTTACTATACTTCCAGTCATTTAAGTCATTGGTCCATCTCAACACTTAATTTCCTTTTCCCCAATGTTTCATTAAGTATTCCAGCAAACATTAAGATACTCCCAACATCCTCACTGAGCAAAACCAGCCTAGGTATTAACTTTGTTAACTCCCTGCAAAAAAACCCAAGGACTGAACCATTATAAACCTGCAAGGGTAAAAATCTAGTCAAAAATTTATCACTTTGTTTTAGAGAGAGCACCTGCACACATGCCCAAGCAGGGCAAAGCAGCAGAAAATCTTTATTCATGTTTATTTTTGAGAGAGAGCACATGTAAGCAGGGGAGGCGCAGAAAGAGGAAGGCAGAGGATCCAAAGGAGGTTCTATACGGAGAGCAGAGAGCCCTATGCGGGGCTCAGGAACATGAGTTCATGACCTGAACTGAAGTCAAACAACCAAAGTGAGCCACCCAGAGAATCTTAAGCAGGCTCCATGCTCAAACCCACAACCTTGGGATCACAACCTGAGCTGAAAAAGTTGGGCACTCACCCAACTAAGCCATCCAGGGACCCCTAGTCAAATTTATTTTTTTATTTCTGAGAGAGAGAGAGAGGCAGCGTGAGCAAGGGAGCATCAGAGAGAGAGGGAGACACAGAATCAAAAACAGGCTCCGGGCTCTGAGCTAGTTGTCAGCACAGAGCCCGATGCGGGGCTCAAACCCACAAACTGTGAGATCATGACCTGAGCAGAAGTCGGATGCCCAACCGACTGAGCCACCCAGGCGCCCCCCCAGTCAAATTTCTTAATCCAAAATTTCCACAAGTTGATAGGATTTCTTTTGAAAGCAAAGCAAATATGAAACTTGCAATAATATGGTAAAAGTGGTACCCTCATGCACGCACTGGGTACAGAAACTATACTAGGATTGAATCCATTTTGACTAATTTGGCTAAGTATCTAACAATGCTGACCCAGTTATATTATTTTTGAATTATACATCCATTGGATTTCTTCCCTCAAAATGGAAACAATATAAAACCCACCCCATGTAAGAGTCAAGACCCATGTAAGAGTCAAGAGTCAACGGTTGTCTTTCAAGCTTTTATTCAAGGGCGATTATCTACGACGTGTCTTAGATCTTATTAAAAGCAGCCACGTCCATTGACTGCACATAGTCCTCAAAAGCAGTGATCCGCTCCTCCAGCATATCTGTTCCGACTTTGTCATCTTCCACTACACACTGTATTTGAAGCTTTTTAATTCCATATCCCACTGGAACTAGTTTAGCTGAAAAGAACATGAGGAAAAAAACCTTAGAAAAGGACTGTTCATTGACAAAGGTTGTAATTATGAAAATACTAAAGGCAATTTTCAAAAAGTGAAGACTGAACTCACAAGAGCCCCAGACCAAGCCGTCTGCCTGAATGCTTCGGACACACTCCTCGAGTTTCGCCATATCTGTCTCGTCGTCCCAAGGTTTCACATCTAGTAAGATGGAAGACTTGGCAACAAGGGCAGGTTCTAAAAAGGGTACAAACAGCATTATTCAGGCACTCAATTATGCGAGCTTTTTCATTTCAGTAAAGACATTTTAAAAATCGTTATCTGTTTTCCAATGGGTCATCTCCTCAGCCAAACAAAACTACAGAATTCGTCTGTTTGTCACTCACATAACCACTTTCTGTCGTGCTAAGAAAGAGGTATTTAAGAGGTGTGACAGTTTCTTTCCCACAGAGGAATGCTACACCTGCCACCATAAGAGCAGCTGCAGACCAGTAGCTGTGGAAGTTTTATCAAGAGCCGCTTACATGTGCTCTAAAATACCGACCTATTCAACAAACGTGGAGGAAATTACTTTGGAGATCAAGCTTCAAATAAAATCACTCATATTATGAAATTAAAGCAGCACAAACTATGAAATGACCTACTTTTGGCTTTCTTGGACTCATACTGTGCCAGGCGTTCCTCTCTGAGCCGCTTTGCTTCTTCACTTTCCTGTAAAGAAAAATTAAATATATTTCACAAAGTTGGTTGCTCCTCAGCTTAAAAGCTAGGGACCATCACAACAAAGACCAGTCTCATCAGAAAAAAGCAAATCCATCACGAGCTCAGCCGAAAGATGGTGATTTGGTTTTATTCATCACATAAGCAGTGAGACTTTTTAAAAGTCAGGTAACAAAGTGGTGAAACCAGAATTCAAATCCAGGCAATTTCAGAGCCTATGATTAAGCTCACCAATACACATGTTAATAATTTATGTCATACCTCCTCGTCATCAGATCCAAAAAGATCGATGTCATCATCATCTTTACTATCTGCAGCTCCACTTCCCGTGGTATCTTCCACATTAGCAGGGCCATACTTGCCCAAAGCTTTCTTCACTCCTGGGAGGCTTGGGGGAAAAAAAAAATTTACGTTCAACCACGATTAGGTCGGTATGACGTTCGTTTTCAGGCAAAACACCAGAACTTATTTCCATCCTTATTTATCAATAGACCCCTTTTGCACCAAGAATTTACCCCTAACCATTCCCAGGTAAATATTTTTGAACGTTTTAACTCCTCACCCAACAGACATTAGTAGCATGTGAGACGTTATTACATTCAATACTCACTATGATTTACTCTTTCAGTATGAATATTTGAGATCTCATTAAGTATGCTCACTTCCATTCTTAGTGAACTGGAGTCCACTTCCCCAAACTTCCACCCTTGTTGGCAGTTTCAGAAGAATGGCCAAGTACTCAATGAATGAGCCACCCTCTCTCTCACCCCAGAGGGGGGGGCCCCCCAGGTCGGGCTCGAGGCACACTGTCTGGGCAGTGTGGGGAAAAGTTGAATGGCTGTTGTCCATGTTCTACCTGTTCTGTGAAAAAACGGAGGGCTTCAGTCTCTTGGCCTTCTCAAGTCACAAAGATATTTAGCTCACGACATCCCAACCAAACTAGTCTGGGTCCAATTCTGTCACGTGGAAATCCTGAGTCCAAGCTTAGAAAGCATTCTGCTCTTCAGATAAATACAAAGATAAGCTTACCTGGCCTTTTCCTTTTCGTAAGACTTGATGTGATTGTACCAACGTAGGGCATGATACAAGTCGGCAGGTGGGGGGCCAGAGACTGCTTCAAATACTGCCACATCCGCTTGGGACGGCACGTACCTGCCGAGAACACAAAAATAATTACACACGCCTGTAAAAGAAAACCACAAACGCTGGGAAATCAATGACAAACTCCACTCCGGTCAAACCCGTATTGCTGGGAACTGGCCCACTTGCTACCAGACAACCTGAGCTGACTCAGTTTTTCAGTAAACTCCTTAAGCTCAAGGACCACGTGCTTGGTCCTGCGCCCTGTCCTGAGAAGTCCCTGCTTACTTTGTGGACCTCGGACTGTAACCTCTGACCGAGACCTACAGGCTCACATTCACTAACCGAGTAAAGATGAGGAACAACCCGACCGAATCCCGCCAGGGGAAAGAAAGCACAGGTTTAACCCTTCACCCTTGCAGTCCCGCTGCTTTTCCCCTGGCGGCGGCAGAGGCCGCGCCACGTGGCCCGACCGCGGGTGCCGGGCCCCAGCCCGTCCTCACCCCTCGATGTAGCTCTTGTCCGCCAGGTAGTCGTTGAGCACCTGGAGGCCGGCGGGGGTTTTCAGGTCTCCAAAGCCCATGGCGTGGGCTGATCCGGAAACCGGGCAGCAGCGGAGGAAAACACGAGCGCAAGGTACACGTCCCTTGCGCTCTGAGGAAAAAGGGGCCGCGAGAGGCCGGAAAATGCCTTATATAGAGACGTAGGCGTTTCCCTCTGCCGCACGGGGCCGAAGGTTAAAGGTCAAAGTACGTTAATATCTTCATTCCTCAATGTAAAGCTCGGTGGCTCTGAATTGAACAGCCCACAAATTATTCGCTGGCCTTTGTGTTTAGAAATAAGTTAATACAAAAGGATGTTTCTTAAATTAGTACAGCCACGGCCCCGGAAGACTAAAGGAACCGCCCCTTGAGGCGCCGGAGATGACCGAAGACGCTCGGCCTCAGGCGCCTGACTACTTCCGGCGGAACTGCAGTTCCAAACTGTATCCCCTCCCGCTCCCGCCCCTTCGAAACTGCTCGCCCTTCGCCCCGCCTCTTGGCCAGCTGACGGAAATTGCCGAACTCAAGCCGAGCGGGACTGTCGAATCTGGGGTTTCTAGTCCCTCCTGGCTTCCCGTTCTCCGGGCCCGGCGGGCGAGGTTAGCCGAGGCCGCCATATTGAATAAGCAATCCGGTCTCTTTGAGGGGGTTGGTGCGGTGCAGACAGTTCCGCAGAGCGGCTTCGGCGGCTCCAGGGGGAAGGTGAGGTCGTGTTTGGGTGAGAAGGCTGAGGTGCCTTTTGCCATAGGAGTTGATTTCTTGACGGGACTGTTTCCTTTGGCCCAGGTGACTCATTCTACTCTTGTCCTTGACTGGGCGCCGTGTCCCACCCCGCCTCCGGAACCCCCGAGAGCCGGCAGGTGAGGGCTGGTAGCCCTGGTCTCTGGTCTTTTGGAGCGTAAAGCAGGTGGAGGAGTAGGAGGCCCTGGGAGCGCTGGTCCGGAGGCAGGCTTCTGGGTGACCTTCAGTCTGCAAGGGAAACGCAGGTCATTGCCCTTTGTGGAGCCGCGGCCGTTTTGTTCCCCGGGAGAGGACCTATGTAAAGTGACTTGGGCCTGTGCAGTGAGCCTTGTCCCCACCAGGTTATCCCATACTTGGGACAGTACCTTGTTTGGCCGCTATTGCCTTAGCAACCATCCACTCCTCGGGGGTGGGTTTAGTTGATTTCGCTTTTGTGCATTGAGTGCGGGGGGCGGAGGGTAACATTTTTCACTCCTTTCACTGGCGGAGAAACTGAAGAAAATGATATTTAAAAACTTCGCCCAAGGTCGCATTGCGAATAACATAGCTACGTTGCTTAAAAGTTCTTGGGATCTAATGCATGTACCGGGAGACCGTGGATGCGCCGCAGCTCTGCTCGAGGACGAGTGGAGGGCATTGCAAATGTAACGTGAATGAACTGTGTCTGATGAATAAACGTCAAGTTACTTCCTTACGGAATGTTCTTTTTTCCCACCGAATTGCGTGTGCATCTTAAGCAGGGTGTTGTTATAAGGCTGTCAGAGCACCTGCACTTTTTTAAATTCCAGCAAAGTAGAAGTTAAGTTTCGGCCAGAGATTAGAAATAGAATTCATTTAGCAAATAGTTATTGGGCATCTACTATAAACTAGAACCGAGTCCACGACGAATAAAATGGGTGATATGACTATGGAGTAGTTAGGAAGTTTAAGATAGGCCGATCAAGGAAACTCTCCTTGAAGAATGGTTTTTAAGCCCGAATTTGAAGGACAAGGAGAGGCCAGAAGGATCTGAAAGAATAGCATTTCAGTCTGAGGTCACAGCCTGTGGGAAGAGGGGAGAGAGAAGCTGTAGGAACAGTGTAGAAACCAGGAGACCTCTTGGGGGGCTTTTATAATAGTACAGGCAAGATGATGGTGGCTTCCAATAGAGTGGTGCCTTGGAGCGAGAGAGGTGCATGGATGCAGGATATGTGGTGGGGAACACATCGAATTGTTCCTGTACTAAAAGATGTCCGGTCTAGTTTTAGAAATGATTGGGATGATCAGCATTTTCCCATTTAGAGGCGATTATCTCCATTCCTACGTGATAAATACACGTAAAGTACATGTATAGATAATAGATAAATACGCGTAAAGTACATATTAAAGTTTGGTGAAACTGTGTCTCATTGGGGTTATGCACTATTCCATTCCATGGTGGGTTTTCAGGAGACAACCTATTTCTGGTTGATTTCCTAGCTAAAGCGGGCAATGGTTTTGTATTGAAGACAAAATAATAGTAAGAAAGTGTTGATATTGTTGTGTGAAATATTTATTATTGATTTTCAGTCTGTCATTACTCTTAATTCAGCAACTTCAGATTTACCTTTATATATCAGTAGATCTTAATGAAACAGATGCTACTCATTTTGGAACTTGATAAGATTATTTGATGGTTATTTTTTCAAGGGCTAGGTCTTCAGAAAAGGGAAATGACCAAATTGCACCATTCCTCTTCAAGAAGCTTAAAGTTTAGGTACTAAAATCAATTACCAAACCTACAGTTTAGTAGATGGAATAATAAAGCTATATACACAATGTGTGTGTATGGTACAGAGAGGAAGTACCAAGGAAGAGGACTTTGAAACTGATCTTCAGTGGCTTTCTGCCTATGTTGAATTTAGCTCTGATTGACATTTATTGAACTCCTACTAATAACACATAGATAGCCTAGCAAGTATTGTTTTCTTCCTGATCTATATACATTAAGCAGAAACTCTGATTTACCAAAAATCACTCACTGGTATGTGGTAGCCTTCATGTCTGCAAATTCAGTGTCACAAGTTCTGAATTAATGAATTTTGTGAATTAACTGAAGTCTGAATTACAAAATTTCTGTTATTCCTCTTCTGTAATATGTGAAACTTTACGCTTAAAACTCAAGTATACATACTATCTTCCACTCTGTTTACTTTTGAAAGTCATTGTGTTGATGCATTCTTTTTTTTTTTTTTTTTAAGCTTATTTGAGAGTGCTTGGGGGGGAGGGGGGGAGATTGAGAGAGAATCTCAAGCAGGCTCCATGCTGTCAGTGCAAAGCCCCAGGTAGGGCTGGATCCCACAAACCATGACATGACCTGAGTGGAAATCCGGAGTCGTTTGCTCAACCAACTGAGCCACCCAGGTGCCCCTACGTTGATGCATTCTGATCATGTAATTTTCCATTTTTAGAGGTTCCAAGTGAAAAATTATTCTTTTAATTATTTTTTAATGTTTATTTACTTTTGATAGAGACAGAGTGGGAGCTGAGGCAGGGTGGGGGGGGGAGGTTGCAGAGAGAGAGGGAGACACAGAATCCAAAGCAGGCTCTAGGCTCCAAGCTATCAGCACAGAGCCCGATGTAGGTCTTGAACCCACAAACCATGACATCATGACCTGAGCTAAAGTCCGGCGCTTAACTGACTGAGCCACCCAGGCGCCCCCCCCCCCAAGTGAAAAATTATAATTTAGATACGGAGTCCATTTAATCAAGTGAATAGACAAAATGTTCAGTTCTAAGCCCTTTATGATCAAGTGGATGGACGTTTCTGTTTGCTTATGTATATGTTTAATTGATGTTATTTATATAATTCACTCCCATTCTTTCAGTAATTCAACAAACGTTTATTATGGGAGACTCCTGTGCACTGCAGGATGTTTAGTAGTACCCTGGCCTCTACCCCCTAGATACCAGTAGCTTTCTGCCAGCTGTGACAACAGTGTGTACAGATACTGCCAAATGTTACCTGGGAAGCAAAACTGTACCTGGTTGAGAACCACTATTTTATTTATTTGTTTTTAAAATTTTATTTATTTTGAGAGAAAGAGTGTGAGTGGGGGAGGAGCAGAGAGAAGGAAAGAGAATCTTTAAGTTTATTTTGAGAGAGCACGAGCAAAGGAGGGGCAGAGAGGGAGGGAGAGAGATTCCCAAGCAAGCCCCATGCTGTCCGTGCGGAGCCCCACATGGGTCTCAAAGCCACAAACCATGAGGTCATCACCTGAGCCAAAACCAAGAGTCAGTTGCCCAACTGACTGAGCCACCCAGGCACCCTGAGAACCAATATTTTAAATTTTTTTTTTTAATGTTTTATTTATTTCTAGGAGAGAGAGAGAGAGAGAGAGACAGCGTGAGCGGGGATGGTCAGAGAGAGAGGGAGTCACAGACTGAAGCAGGCTCCAGGCTCTGAGCTGGCAGTCAGCACAGAGCCCGACGCGGGGCTCGAACCCACGAACCATGAGATCGTGACCTAAGCGAAAGTCGGACGCTTAACCGACTAAGCCACCCAGACGCCCCCTGAGAACCAATATTTTAGAGCTTACTGTGTATCAGCCTTGGAAATGGGCACTGACGATATAAAGATACGAGAAGTTCATTAATACAGTGAGGGTAGAACAGACATATAATTGCAAATCTGTAAAATAATTGTACTACTCAGCACAGAAAATGACACTCTAGATACGTTAGAGGCTTCGACATCTGAGCCAGCTCAGAATCTCATGAACATTTAGTAGATAACTGCATAGAACATGAAATGTTAGAATGAGTATTGATATGAAATGAAGGCAGAAACATAGGTATTTATTACATAGTATTAAGGATAAGCTCACTTATTCTTAAAATTTATATTACTATGTAGTAGTATTTTACGTTTGATTATTTGTTGATAGTTAAAAACAATAAAACTGCGGGGCGCCTGGATGGCTCAGTCGGTTAAGCGTCCGACTTCGGCTCAGGTCATGATCTTGCGGTTCGTGAGTTTGAGTCCCGCATTGGGCTCTGTGCTGACAGCTAGCTTACAGCCTGGAGCCTGTTTCAGATTCTGTATCTCCCTCTCTCTCTGACCCTCCCCTGCTCACACTGCCTCTCTCTCTCTCAGAAATAAATTAAAAAAAAAAAACTGCCCTTTACATAAATTTGTATACTAGCTACTCCTCAGCTCCTTGACATTGTACAAGTTAGTTATTCTCTCTCAAACTGAGTATTCTCATCTCTAGAATTTGAGGAAAACTATCAGGACTTGTGAATGTTCGATGAAATAATGTATGTAAAGTGCTAGAAAACTTATGAACTATTACCAAAAATTTTGTAATTAGGGTTTTATTTTTTCATATAACGTAACTTTCTTCTTCTTCTTTTTTTTTTTTTTTAGCAGCATGTTAAGGATACCTCTAAAAAGGGCCTTAATAGGCCTTTCTAAGTCTCATAAAGGATGTGGTGAGTATTTTTCTTTTTTTGCATTTGTGGGTACTATTTTTGCATTTACTATCTTTGTAAATTCATTGGTTTATGTGATGTTTCTTAAAAGACCCTAAACTCATAATTTGTTTTAAATAAACAGAAACAAATGACCCTAGTTGAATAGAATAATTTAAAAAATATACCTTTAAATAGTTTATAGAAGTTGTCATGGAATAAAAAGTAGTAGGAACTGTCTATCAGTGCCAAAATGGAAAAAGCTGTCCTGCTTTTGAAAAGTAGTATTCCCATGAACATACTTTAAGTGGCATTAAAAATTTCAACTTAAACTACCATTAAAAGTGGGCAGCCGTATTCTACCTTGGTATTCAGGACTGGAAAACCTTTTACTAATTCAGTAGTTTATAAGTTGGCATCTAGAGAAATAGAGGGGAATTGAATAAAATGAAAAATTTTAGGCTTGTAGGTTAGAGTTAATCCATCATCTTCTGCTATAATAAATCTAACTCTGTTAATTTATTTCTTATTTCCATATTTTTGATGGTCAGTTCGAACAACTACCACAGCAGCAAGCAACCTAATTGAGGTGTTTGTCGATGGTCAGTCTGTGATGGTGGAACCAGGAACTACCGTCCTCCAAGTAGGAATATGTTCTCATTCTTTACTTTTACATATGTTCTGTTTTCTTATATCAATTTATTTCTGTTATACTGTTTATTTACTTTTATAATTTTCCAGGTTCTTTGATAAATGTTCATAAAAGAACTATGGACAGTAAAATTATATGAAAATAAGTTGGATTTAAAATCTTGGCATTTCAAAGTGAGCCATCATTTATCTATTTCTGATTTTCCTAGTGAATTATGGTAGTTATTTTGTTTCACTTCTGCCTTCCAAGTAAATACCCATTAGAAATTTGAAGTTACCAAAAATAAATTATAAGTTAATATAGTTAAATTTGGGGAAAAGATAATCTTTGCTTGTTGTGAACTGCTTGATGCTTTTCATTTCATGTGATTTTTCTATTTTTAGTAATATTTTTAAGAATGTGTCCTACAAAGCAGGTAAATAAATGAAATGTGTTACATTCTTGAATTCGTGCTCTAAATGTATAATTTCTCCAGATTCCTTGAGAACTAACAAAGTTGGTTTTGAAGAAGTAATACTTTCATTCTGTCTGCCAAGTTATCAAGACCTAAATGCTCTTTATTAATTTAGCAGTGCCAGGCATAGACATGTAAACAATAAATATATAACAGAGTATATGTTCAAGGTACAGTGGAGAATATTTTTGCTAGATATGTAGGAAGTGATGGAGATGTTAGGGATATCTCCAGTGATCCCTGAGGAGATTTTTAAAGGTTAAGTGTTTATATTTGGGCAAAGAAGCTTTAGTTTGCTCTTGTTGGAACAAAGGTATATATAGTAGATGAGATAACAGGAAATCAAATTACTCTAATAAAGAGATTCAATAATGAAAGAAGAGATATGTGATGATACTAAAAGAGCTTATAGTTGGACCTATCAACAGTTTTCATGGCAATTAAGTACTTGACAGTGATTGTAGAGGATGTTGGTTTGGAGAATAATAACACCTGTGTGAAAGACGAGGGACGAGTATCTTGTGTTAGTAGAATGAAAATGAAAGGCCTAAAATAGTGGCAGTGGGAATGAAAATAAGAGGATAGATTCAGGGAGAGTGAATTGTAGATAGACTGGCCTTTAGGCACAATGAAGAACAGGAAAATTTTTGTGGTTTCTGGCTTTGTTAGCTTATTTGGAGATGTATCATAGGGGACAAAGAGATTGAATTTTAACTGTCCATAGAGCATATCCATGCACAGGACTATTTAAGTCTAAAACTTGGAGAAGTGGTAGACTGTCAGGGCTCCAGATGAGGGTTTGGGTATAATCATTTGGAATGTGAACTAGTATGAAGGTTGGGACAAGATCTTGCTTGTACTAGACCCACTGCATCTAGTACATGGGAAGTCCAAGTGTGAAGCCGCAGGGACAGAATTCGAAGGGGTGTCTTTGTGGACAGTGATTCAGAGTGAAAATGAAGAGTCAGACCTTTAGCACAATCTGAGGTTTGTTTATTCAGTTACTTCTACATAAGGTGTAGGCCTCTGCTGAGGCCTCAGATGAGGCTTCAGAGCAGATAGGAGCAGGAATCAAGAGCAAAAGAGGAAGGAAATCTCTTTAGAGAGGAAGAATGAATAAAGATACAGATATTTATTGACAGGAGAAATAAGGCAGGTGGTTATAGCCTATTTTTTTTCCTTGCTGTTTTAGGCAAGACAAGGATGAGGTCAGATTATTCTAATGCAAGAATTTTTTACCTTGTCTTCTAGGCTTGTGAGAAGGTTGGCATGCAGATCCCTCGATTCTGTTATCATGAAAGATTGTCTGTTGCTGGAAATTGCAGGATGTGCCTTGTTGAAATTGAGAAAGCTCCTAAGGTACTTGATACCTAAAATTCCACACCATGCTGTAGAAGGTTGAAAACTTTAAATCTTGCAGCGAACTTAATTTAGAATCGTAGTGGAGAAACCTAGCCCTGTTTAATTGTATCTAAATTTATTATTTTGTGCAGTTGAGTCTGTTCATTTCAAAACTGGAAATACATTGATGAAAGTGTTTTATAAATGCAAGCACTATGTAATTATAACAGATTGAGAAATTAAAGGTGAGTTCTTACAGTGCCAGTATTTCCAAATCGCCATGTGACAACTAGGATGTGGAATTGTCAGGCAATACGCTGGAAGCGCTCACGTAGTGCCATTTTCACTAGAGAAAGGGATTGCAGTGGAAGAGATTCACTTTCTTTTTAATTTCATTTTGTCTTTTACAGTTTTAATTCAGTGTACCTGATAATCAGAACACAGTTATTTGTGTTCTGTTTCATAGTCTCTATATAAAGGTGCTTTGACTAGGAGAAAAGAATTCAGAAGTACAAGACTTATTTTTTACCAAGAGAAATGTAGCGTTAGATTATCGTATCGTGACTGTGAAAACTAAAAACATGAATCTTCAAAAATACCGTGCTTGTTTTTAAACATATAACTTTTTTTATAATTTATATCCAAGTTAGTTAGCACATGATGCAACAATGATTTCAGTAGACTTCTTAAGCCCCTTACCCATTTAGCCATCCCCCCTCCCACAATCCCTCCAACAACCTTCTCCTTCTTCTCTGTATTTAAGAGTCTCTTACGGTTTGTCCTCCTCCATGTTTTTATATTATTTTTGCTTCCCTTCCCTTATGTTCATCTGTTCTATATCTTAAAGTCCTCATATGAGTGAAGTCATGTGATAATTTGTCTTTCTCAGACTAATTTTGCCTAGCATAATACCCGCTAGTTCCGTCCATGTAGTTGCAAATGGCAAGATTTCATTCTTTTTGAATGCCGAGTAATACTCCATTGTATATATATACCACATCTTCTTTTATCCATTCTTCCATCGATGGACATCAAGTGTATAACTTAATGTTTTATATGTTGGATTGCTTATAATTACAATTAAATACAAATACTTAGACATTTTTCCATTGAAATTCCAGGTTGTGGCTGCTTGTGCCATGCCAGTAATGAAAGGTTGGAATATCCTGACAAACTCAGAGAAATCTAAGAAAGCAAGGTACTTGAATGTTATCTAGCATAGTAACTTTTCTTAGAGCAGAAAATTGCACATTTCAGTATTTAGACCATACCATAGATGAGAAATTCAGTAGCAAGTTCTGAAAAAGTTGGCATGTTTGACTTCCAGGAGCAGTAGAAGTAAGTACATGTTGAGGAGGTGAAGGCAGGTGTTTATGGATTTGAGCCTAGAATGGAATTAGCATTAAGGGACGCCTGGGTGGCTCAGTTGATTAAGTGTCTGACTCTTGGTTTCAGTTCCGGTTCATGGTCTCACAGTTCATGAGATTGAGCCCCATGTTGGGCTCTGCACTGACAGAGCAAGGGCCTGTTTGGGATTCTCCCTCTCTCTGCCCCTCCCCTGCTCATGCTCTTTCTCAAAATAAATAAATAAACTTAAAAGAAAAACCTCTTATTTAGTAACTTGTTCAACTTGTGATGAATAAAGAGCCTGGGGCTTATTGAACTGAGATTATTTTATTAAAGTAACACTATTACTATATAGGCATTAATTGTATTCATTTTTGCTGTGCATTTGTGTGGGTGCTTTTTTTTTTAATTTACTGTTTATTTTTTTGAAAGAGAGACAGAGAAACAAAGCATGAGGTGGGGAGGGGCAGAGAGAGAAGGAGACATAGAATCTGAACCAGGCTCCAGGTTCTGAGCTGTCAGCACAGAGCTTAACACAGGTCTCTAGCCCACAGACTGCGAGATCATGACCTAAGCCGAAGTCAGACACCTGATCGACTAAGCCAGCCAGGTACCCTGTTTTGTTTTGAATTAATGTTTTCTGAAGATCATTGAGCAACTTTGGGTAATTTTGTGTTTTTAAAAGTCATAAGTTTCTAGATTCTTTAATGATATTTTATTCCTGGACTTCTGTAAGCATTTTTTAGACTATGTGTCTAATACTAGAATGATGGTTGCATTGGCATTTCTGTAATAAAAGTAGAATTAATACCATATGAAAAGGTACATCTCTGAAGGTTAGATAGCTTAAATCTAAGCTATTTCGAGTGCCAAAAATTTATATCATTTTATATATTACAACTTTTCATACAGAGAAGGTGTGATGGAGTTCTTGTTAGCAAATCACCCACTGGACTGTCCTATTTGTGACCAGGGAGGTGAATGTGATCTGCAGGTATGTTGTCTGACTTCATAAATCTTTTTGATTGTCTCAGGATTTAATTTCGTTAGCAGCATTGGAATAACTCTCTCCTAATCTACTTAAGGACCAGTCCATGATGTTTGGAAGTGATAGGAGCAGGTTTTTAGAGGGGAAACGTGCTGTGGAGGACAAGAACATTGGGCCATTGGTAAAGACTATCATGACTAGATGTATACAGTGTACTCGCTGCATCAGGTAATGTTTTTCTTTCTCTCTTCTGGAATATCGCTCACATACTTAATAGTCACAACATTTGGTAGAATAATAATACTAGGAAAAAAAGGCAACTTTTTCTGGTGGGAGAAGAGGGATGTTTTTAATGTTTTCTGCATAAGCCAATAAAATGAATTGTTCACTTTCAGTGAATATAACTTCTGTGGAATTTACAAATAAAAAGCTACAAGCATTAACTCCCTGATAACTCGCTGAGCTATACCTATGATTTGTGCAGTTTGTGTTATGCTGTGATTAAATTACATGCAAATATTGAACAATTTTTTCTTCAAGGACTTTGCTCACCATTGAAAATAAACTCATGTCTTTTTAGTGTTTTGAAAATCATTATCTTGTGATCATAGGAAAGGAGATAATTTTGCTGGATTTGACCATTTGATGGTACATTTTTATCTTGCAGGTTTGCAAGTGAGATTGCAGGAGTAGACGATTTGGGAACAACAGGCAGAGGAAATGATATGCAAGTTGGCACCTACGTTGAAAAGATGTTCATGTCTGAACTGTCTGGAAATATCATTGATATCTGCCCTGTAGGTGCCCTGACTTCGAAGCCCTATGCTTTTACTGCCCGCCCTTGGGAAACAAGGTATTCAAATTTTTGACATTTTGTTTTTTGTCCTTTAATTGGCTAGTATTCAAAAAAATTTTAAGATTTATTTTCTTCCTGTATTCTAGTGTTTTGGTCTGCTAAGTTTTTATGTACTTGCTTTAAGTAAAACCCTCTTAATGGAAGGTAAGTAGATAGATTAAAGGATAGGATGACCTGTGCAAATTAATTATAGTTTTCTTGGAAAATAATTTCAAAGTATTTAACAACACAATTGTATTCACTTGTTCTTCAAAAGAGTAATATTGTCTTGATTTTTAAAAATGTATAGGCTCTTCTCATTCTGTATTATTTTCAAATATGTGGCTATATCATCCTTTATTTAATCAATTCCTATTATTATTTCATTTGTTTCTATATAGCTATAAATTTATGATAAAAATTGTTCTTCATAAGTTTTCTTGTATATCTCTTGATTCTTCTAAACCAGGAAATGGAGTAGGTAGTTGCAACAAGTTTGAGTGTTTTTAAGGTTCTGGAAACATCATTAAATTGCCCTCACATTTTTAAACTTCCACCAGAATATGGGTATATCTCAAAATTCTGGGGTTTTTTTTTTTAATGTTTTATTTATTTCTGAGAGAGAGAAACAATGTGAGCAGGGGAGGGTCAGAGGAAGAGGGAGACAGAATCTGAAGCAGGCTCAAGGCTCTGAGCTGTCAGCACAGAGCCCGATGCGGGGCTTGAACCCTCGAACTGTGTGATCATGACCTGAGCCGAAGTTGGACGCTTAACCGACTCAGCCACCAAGGCGCCCCAAAAATTCTGGGTTTTAAGCCATGTGTTTATATATATATCAAAGGATTAGGGGGATGGAGCACAGAACATAGGTGAGATGTTCAAGTAGAGATTTTTTTCTTTTGCCTTCTGCGTCTCCCATAATGCAAGCAGAAAAGAAACTTCCATCTCCACGGCCTTCCTCAGCCTGGCAGAACCCCCGTCCAGGTGGTAGGAAGGGATGAGAACAGGCCCGAAGACACACCCCCACTGATCTCTTTGCTTCTTGCTTGAAGTTCAGTAGTTTTTCCCTCACATAAAAGCTTCTCATGATGGTGCTTGCCTTTGGTAGATTTCCAAAGTGCTGAATTGATTGTTTTTGTTAATTTTGTCCAGCTTTATTTTTTTTTTTTTTTTTGTGGGAAGAATTTGTCAGGCTTTTTAATTGGCCATACCCAAAAATCTTACCCTCTTGCTATTTATTTTGATAATCATAGTTGGCCATTTAGAGCCGTTACCATTGGCTTTTATATTCTTTAACAGTTCTTATTTTTATGTATTTGTTCTTTTAAAGTTTATTTTTGTGAGAGATAGAGCGTACACATGCAAGCACAAGGGGGGAGGAGCAGAGAGAGAGAGAGAGAGAGAGGGAGGGAATCCCAGTCTTCACGCAGGTAGCCTGGAATAAGAAACGTTGTCAGTGGGGATCCCAGCACGGATCTCAAATTCACGAACCATGAGATCATGACCTCCATCAAAATCAAGAGTCAGACACTTAACTGAGGCACCCAGGTGCTCCTAGATAACAGTTCTTAAAGCTTATTTTTAAAGTAGGAATTTATGTGATGTATTCAAATATGAGGGTATTTTTTTTATTGCAGTTTCTCCGAGTCCCATTATTTTTAGAAATTCAGAAAGGAAAGCCATTGTAAAAATTTTTTGTTTTTGATAGACCAGTTATCAGAAACCTTGTCCTTATTGCCAAAATCAGTATAGTTAATATAGGTGTTTATTTTCTCAGAAAGACAGAATCCATTGATGTAATGGATGCAGTTGGAAGTAATATTGTGGTAAGCACAAGAACCGGAGAGGTGATGCGGATTTTGCCAAGGATGCATGAGGACATCAATGAAGAGTGGATCTCTGATAAAACCAGGTATGTTCTACGTTGTTTTCCTTTACTGTTGCAATTGATTTAAACTAAATTTTATAGTAACTTTAATTTTAAGTGACTGCCTTTATTCTTATAAATCAGTTAATAAATATAGATTATTGTAAATCTGGACTGTTTGTATAGAGAATTGGACAAAACTAGCGTTAATAGTGGCTTTCCTATTAACTTTGACAGATACGTTTTTCCTCCCAGATAGAAAAATTGAAGGGAATTAAGATATTTAATCTATTCCAGTTTGTTCATTGGAGAAAAGCTAAATATAAGTTAGAGCTTGCACATCATAATTTTTAAAATATCTGGAGGTATTCAAGTTTTATAAATAAAAATGATTTGGGAAAAAAATGATTAAACAATTGGCTTCTTTCACTGTCACATTTTTTTGTGTTATAATTTCAAGATTATTCAGGTAGCTGAAAACAAATCACAAGAACCCAAACTTTTTAGATGATGTTTTCATTTAGATGATGTTCATAAAATATTTATTAATTCATCTTTCAGAAGACCTGAAGTAATTTGTTTTCAGGTATTTATTCTATTTGACACTTTAAACAATACTGTATTTAAATAACGTTTGTTTTAGATTGTCAACTTGAAAACTATAGTTGCCTCTAGCAAAATTTGATAAATGGTGTATTTTCTGTTACCTAGATTTGCTTATGATGGGCTAAAACGTCAAAGACTTACCGAGCCAATGGTCAGAAACGAAAAGGGGCTTTTAACCTATACTTCCTGGGAGGATGCACTCTCTCGTGTAGCTGGAATGGTAAAAAATTGAAATTTAGAATTAATAGTATTTGCAGTTTTCAAGGGACATCTTTATAACAAAGAGGGGGGATGTATGTGTCTTTGCTTCTTTTCTCTTACCAAGATTGCCTTCCATTTAACAAGCGTTTATGAAGAACCATATGCCAGAGGGCTTCAGGGTGGCTCAGTCTATTGAGCATCCAACTCTTGATTTTGGCTCAGGTCATGATCCCAGGGTTGTGGAACTGAGCCGCTCATTGAGCTCTGCACTGAATGTGGAGGCTGCTTAAGATTATGTCTCTTTTCCCCTCTTCCTCTCTCCCCCCTAGTTGTGTTCACTTGCTCTCTCTTCTCTAAATTGAAAAACAGGGGCGCCTGGGTGGCTTAGTTGGTTAAGCATCCGACTTTGGCTCAGGTAATGCTCTCGCGGTTCGTGAGTTCGAGCCCCACATCAGGCTCTGTGCTGACAACTGAGAGCCTGGAGCCTGCTTTGGATTCTGTGTCTCCCTGTCTCTCTGCCCTTCCCTTGCTCGCTCGCTCTCTTTCTCTCAAAAATAAATAAAACATTAAAATAAATATAATAATAAAATTAAAAAACAACCCAACAAAATAGAAAAAAGAACCAAATGCCAGATATGCTGGAAATAGGGCTATAGAGACTACTAACATATTGTCCCTACTTCCCTCAATTTTGTAGTAGGAAAAGTGCATGGTCAGTCAGGTAACATGTGCTGCTATCGGTAGTTGTGCAGGAAATCATGGATGAGAGAGCCTATGGGAGGGGTGCCTAACCACCACTAGTATACTAAGGATGCCTTCCTACATAAGGTGACTTAGGCAAAATCTAAGAATGAATGCAAACTTGCCAGAGCAAAAGTGGAGAGAATGGCTTTCTTGTCAGAGAAAGACAGCATATACAAAGGGCTTGAGGGAACGGTAGGTACTTCTGAAGAAGTTGTATTCAGCTCTATTTCCAGTCTTCATTCTCCAGTCCTCATTATTGTGAGGTCCCTAATTTATGTATTTATTTATTTTTTTAATATTTTTATTTATTTCTAGGAGAGAGAGAGAGAGACAGCGTGAGCAGAGGAGGGTCAGAGAGAGAGGGAGTCACAGACTGAAACAGGCTCCAGGCTCTGAGCTGGCAGTCAGCACAGAGCCCGACGCGGGGCTCGAACCCACGAACCGCGAGATCATGACCTAAGCGAAAGTCGGACGCTTAACTGACTAAGCCACCCAGGCGCCCCAATGAGGTCCCTAATTTAAAACAGCTTCCCTCCAAGCTGGTGGTATTATTGGCCTCGTGTACACCTTTGCTTCTCACTTTCATAGTAATAATTAGTGTAAACCTTTTAAGTCAAAAGTTTGTTGCTTTTTTTATACCTAAAAATAACTGCTAAGGGGGACAAAAACATAAGAGACTCTTTAATATGGAGAGCAAACCAGAGGGTTACTGGAGGGGTTGTGGGAGGGGGCATGGGCTGAATGGGTAAGGGGTATTAAGGATTCTACTCTTGAAATCATTGTTGCACTGTATGCTAACTAACTTAGATGTAAATTTTTTTAAAATTAATTTAAAAATAACTGCTTTATTGTTTTGTGTTCTGAGCAGTGGTCTTTGCTGAATGGAGGTGTTTTGGTGATACCCTTTTCATCCATTTCTAGTTGCGGAGTGTTCAAGGCAAGGATGTGGCAGCAATTGCAGGTGGCTTGGTGGATGCTGAAGCCCTGGTCGCTCTCAAAGATTTGCTTAATCGAATGGACTCGGACACCTTGTGCACTGAAGAGGTCTTTCCCACTGCGGGAGCTGGGTGAGCAGTAGACGCTAGCATTTACGCTTGCTTTCTTGTTGGTGTTGTGACAGGCTGTGTCTAAATCAGTACATCTGGGTGCCTGGTTGGCTCAACTGGTAGAGCTGGTGACTTTTTTTTCCCCCTAATATTCTTTTTGGAGTTTATTTATTTTGAGAAAGAGAGAGATTGCAAGTCGGGGAGGGTCAGAGAGAGAGAGGGGGAGAGAATACCAAGCAGGTTCTGTGCCATCAGCACAGAGCCTGATATGGGGCTCAGACCTGCAAACTCTGAGACCATCACCCGAGTCAAAGTCAGATGCTCAACCGACTGAGCCACCCAGGCTCCCCACAGGTGACTCTTAATCTTGGGGTTCAGAGTTCGAGCCCATATTGGTGGTAAAGTTTACTTAAAAGGATATATTAAAAAAAATACATCTATGGCCTCAGTGACTGATATGTGATTGCTTGGATTCTCTATCATAACCCCCAATTTATTTTCACATATATAGACCAAAATCAAGCCAGGAACCATTAGAGAATCCAGTTATCAGTAAGTATCTGAAACTTTGATGTAATTGAGAATACTTCCTGGGGCGCCTGGGTGGCTCAGTCCATTGAGCGTCTGACTTTGGCTTAGGTCACGATCTCACGTTCGTGGGCTTGAGCGTGTCGGGCTCTGTGCTGACAGCTAGCTCAGGGCCTGGAGCCTGTCTTCGGATTCTGTGTCTCCATCTTTCTCTGACCCTCCCCTGCTCACGCTGTCTCTCTCTCTCTCAAAAATAAATAAAACATTTAAAAAATATATACTTCCTAAGAATTTTTTGTCTGGGAATATTTTGGGTTTGTTGACATGAGAATGTTCCATGGATTGTCATTGTGTATTAGTTTTGAAGTAAACCTGCATTTTAATTTTGTATCTCTAGCACAGATTTGCGTTCCAATTATCTTCTTAATACTACAATTGCTGGTGTGGAAGAGGCAGATGTTGTCCTTCTGGTTGGTACAAATCCACGTTTTGAGGCACCACTGTTTAATGCTAGAATTCGAAAGAGGTTAGTAATAGTTAACGGTTTTAAAAATATTATAATAATTTGTTTTACATTTGAAAAATGACTATTTAGCTGATTCCTAATAGTGTTAGTGGGAATAGGCTCCAAAAGATAATTGGAGGGCTGCTTCTAATAAGTCCATTCCTTCCCTCTTCTCCTGCTGATCTTTTTACTTTATCTTCTTATTTTGAAATAATTCAAGATGCACCAATTTTTTCATAATTTCTTTTTTAATTTTTTATGATGATTTTTTTCCTGCCCAAGATCCAGTTTCAAGTCACATGTTGCAATTAGTGTCATAACTCTTCAGTTTTCTTTTTTGACACTTTCTTTAAGAGCAAGGCCAGATATTTTGTAGAATACCTCCATCTTTTCATATCTTAGAGACTTACAAATAGATTGGCGTAATTTACTGTCTATAATGTGAGACACTGTTGAGAATGAAAGGGAGAATGATTAATTACTCCAGGGTAACAGATGACAACCAGCACTGCCTCAGACAACAATACATGGTCACCACATTTATTACTACTTTAGAAGCACTGGTTCCGTACTTCCCTGTCAAAGAGAATGAATAAATATGAACGATGTTGTTTGTTTTCATAAAGTATATTAAAATGGCCTTAATGGATAATTAAGAGATGATTAACTCTTTGATAAGGCAAAATAAAAATTATAAATCATTTATTCTAAAATTAAAGGTTTTATTTATAGGTTGCTTAGGGTTAATTAGTTAACACTGCAAATTAATTCACTGACTTAGCTTAGTGTGAATTTTTGCAGCATTGTTATTTTGAAAAGTATGCAATAAATTATATCTGTTAAGGTTAAATGTTCTGTGAGGGTTTTTGTGCTTTTAACATTTGTAAACGTAAATAAATGTTGCTTGTAGCATTGATGAGACTGATGACTATTCTGATTTAGTAATTTAGCTCTACAAAGTGTGTCATTTTTATTTCAGCTGGCTTCACAATGACTTAAAAGTGGCCCTTATTGGCAGCCCAGTGGATCTCACTTACAGATATGACCATCTGGGAGACTCCCCCAAAATTCTTCAGGAGATTGCTTTGGGTAGCCATCCATTCAGCCAGGTGCTCTCAAGTTATATGTACCTACTTTTGTTGATTTTTAAAAAGTATTTTTAAAAAGTTAATGTTTTTGTAATAATGATATGTGATTACTGTTAAAAATTACAGCAGTACAAGGGCACCTGGGTGCCTCAGTTGGTTGAGTGTCTGACTTCAGCTCTTGAATTCGAGCCCTGCGTCGGGCTTTGCGCTGACAGCTCAGAGCCTGGAGTCTGCTTCAGATTCTGTCTCCCTCTCTCCTTGCCCCTCCCCACCCATACTCTGTCTCTCTCTCTCTCTCTCTCTCTGTCTCTCTCTCAAAATAAACATAATAAAAAATCTAAAATTACAGCAATACAGAAAAGAAAATGGAAGAACGTAAAGCATTACCCCAAATTCCACCAACCCAAATAAGTATTGATGAAAAATCATAATCATCTCTACTCATATATAGAGCAAGATGGATGAATGGATAGGCAAACAAAGATGAGAACATGTTATACCTGCTGTTTTTATGTATCAGAGTTTAATTTTACTTGAAATTATCGGAAAAGAAATTGAAGTGAAACTGACACAATTCAACTTTAGGAAATCTTTACTTCAAGAGTTATCGTTAAATTTTACCAGTCCTTCCTTACTGAGTACTTTATTTACATGTATCTCATTGCTGTCTGGTATTTATAGGTTTTAATTTACTTTTCCAAGAGGGGTTCATATGTACACTGTTCTTGCTTGGGAATGTCTGTTTTATTCCTGAAGAGAGCCTTGGCAGGATACAAAGTTCTTGAGCCACGCTCGTTTTTTTTTTCCTCTAAGAACTTTATAGACATGGCCTTTTGTTACTGTGGTTAAGTATGATGTCAGTCATATTTCCCCCATCCCTGTCCTAGTTTTTTCTTTTTTTAACTCTCTAGGTACTTTTTTTTTTTTTAAGTTTATTTATTTAGAGAGAGCGAGCTTGAGCAGGGTAGGAGCAGAGAGAATAGAGAGATAGAAAGAGAGAGAATCTCAAGCAGGGTTCGTGCTGTCAGCACAGAACCCCATGCGGGGCTTGCTCTCAAGAACTGTTAGATCATGACCTGAGCCAAAATCAAGCATTGGACAGTTAACCAACTGAGCCACCCAAGTGTCTCCTAGAAACTTTTTTCTTGATGCTTTATACTTGGATTTTTATCTTTGAAAGTTAATAACTTTGCCAGAATATGTCTTATGTTCTCTGTTGCACTTTTCACTGTGAAGATTCCAGGTTCTTTTTATTTTAGTATTTGTGTGTGTATGGAGGAGTAAATGTGCTGATTGGTAAAAATTGTAAGAAGTTTCTGCTTTTCACATAACAGTTCTGGAGGGTAGGCAGTTTGACAGACGATGTGGTTGTCTAAGGATGTCATCATGAAAGGGCATTCCTTCCTGCTTTCCTGTCCTCTGTGCCTTTGCTTACTTGTGTGTGCGCGTGCGCACGTTTCTTCTCATGGTTCCAAGATGGGTGGCCTCTGGCGTAGTCAAGTGGGACAAGGCCCCTAAGCCCAGTTCCTTTGTTTTGAATAGGAAAAACATGATCACTGGGGAACCTGGGTGGCTCAGTTGGTTGAGCACCAGACCTCAGCTCAGGTCCTGGTCTTGCAGTCCATGGGTTCGAGCCCCGCATCGGGCTCTGTGCTGACACCTCAGAGTCTGGAGCCTGCTTCTGATTTTGTGTCTCCCTCTCTCTGCCCCTTCCCCACTCATGCTCATCTCTCTGTCTCTCATAAATAAATAAATGTTAAAAAAATTTTCAGAATGAATAAAGAAAAACATCACAATTGCAGTTACCAAAAATATTAAAAAAATACTTATTTAAAAGTGTCCCTCTTTTCTAACTCTTGTCTCCAAGCCCCAGAAGACGATTAGTGTGTTTTTTTACTGTACTAAATTTAAGTCTATTCTCTGTTAGGGATGTGCTCTTAGTTAAGAACTCCTAACAAAAAAAGAAAGAACCAACGAAGCAGATACTGTATCCCCTCTTGTATCTTTTTTCTGTCCTTTTCCCTATGTTCTTTCCTTCTTTTTTAGTTTGCTTTATATGATTTCCTATACCCTGTCCCTATATTTGAAGTCATGTTTTATTATTATTTTTTTTAATGTTTTATATATTTCTGAGAGAGAGACAGCATGAGCAGGGGAGGGTCAGAGAGAAAGGGAGACACAGAATCTGAAACAGGCTTCAGGCTCTGAGCTGGCAGTCAGCACAGCGCCTGATGCGGGGCTCGAACCCACGAACCGTGAGATCCTGACCTGAGCCGAAGTGGGACGCTTAACCAACTGAGCCACGCAGGCGCCCCTGTTTTATTTTGCTTTTTATTGTTTCTGGAATGGTGTTCATCTCTAATTTGTTTCTCTTTCAGTTCTTTCCTGAGTTCTGTGACAAAAATCTATTGTATGATACTCTCTGTTTTGTCACTGTTTTAGTTATTCTTTTCAAGTGAGAGTATGTTTTTCATTTTCTCTGAGGGTATTAAAAACTATTTCTGTCACACTTCACATTTTCTTGGGAAATTCTTGTGATAAATGTCCTCTTGTAGTATGTAGGCGCAATTCTCGTGCTGATTCTTTGATTTGGGTCATGTATTTATTGAGGAATGATGTAGAGTGTGGACAGGAGAGTGAGCTGTATAGTTTTCAGCTTTTAATTTTTCTATCCTCCCCCAAATCTGTGATTTCCTTTGCTTTTGGCATGCACTCCCCTTTATGTTTTGATGTTTGGGAAGCAGAGCCCTTAAAGTCTTCGGTACTCTGCATTGTATCCTAGTAACCATTGCTTTCTCTTTCTTTTCCTCTTGTCTGGAGCACAGGGAGTAGGTACTTGAGTGGGATTTTTTCCTGTTAGTACCAACTGAATCTCTGTAGGGACATTGCCCAGTTTTTCTGGGACATCCCCATAATCATTCTGACCAGAGGATATTTGGGAAAGGCTTTCATTCTCAATACTTAGTATTAGAAAATCTATGTTATCTGATTCTCATTTAGCCATTTCACAGGGGCATTGGCAACATGTTTTTGGTTAAATCTGGTTGTATGTATGTCTATATGTTGACTAGTAAAAATCAAAGACATTCTACATTAAAACCTAAACTTGGAACAACATATTGTAGATGTGAATCTGATTAGATTTCGTTGATGGTTAAGATTTTTTTAATCAAAATTCTTTTTTTTAAGTAGGTATTACACGAAGCTAAAAAGCCAATGGTGGTTTTAGGCAGTTCTGCCCTCCAAAGAAATGATGGGGCAGCAATTCTTGCAACTGTTTCCAACATTGCTCAAAAGATTCGGATGAGTAGTGGTGTTACTGGTGATTGGAAAGTTATGAATATCCTTCATAGGTATGTTGAGTAATTGTTTTATATACTGTAAAATTCAAGTAATTTGTGTACATGTGTTCTGTTTATGCTGTCACATTTAGATTTACAAACAGCTTAATATTTAACAGCATCTCAGTAGCAGATGCAAAGTACATTAAACACCTTTACTTTCTGTGTGAGAGACCCCAAGGTAATAAATAATATTTATTTAAAGTATTTGAAATAGCAATACTGACAACATTTTGAAAATCTGTATCCTATTAGTATTCCTTGGTTCAATTGCAACAAGTCCTCTTGTTACCTTTGTTGAACCAAGGTATACTACTAATAAAAATACTCAGTGTTTTTTCATCCTTTCATTTAATGTTTAAGGAGAGTCTCCTGTAATCCCAGTTTTGTCACTGAGAATGACCTGACACATTGTGTATGTGTCTGCCTGCTTATCCTTTGGGTTCCTGATTTTTGAGGTTCCTTATTTTTGATATTAGAAAAAAATTCTACCAGAATATAAGTGGTTGACACTTGGCTGTCATGCCTTTGCTTGGGAATATCATAGGTACACTCCATTTTCAAATTGAAATGATTTGATTTTTTTTTTTCTTTTAAGCTCAGGAAAAGCTTATTGGTTTACTTAGTTACTTGCTCTCATGCAGGAGCTTCTTTTGTTATGCATTGGTGGCCTTCAGACTTTGGTTCTTTTCTCATAATTTTTCTCATTTCCTTTTTCTCTGGGTTTAGAGAAGATGTCTTTTTTTTTTTTTAATGTTTTATTTATTTTTGAGCGAGAGAGAGCCCGTGTGAGCAGGGAAGAGTCAGAGAGAGAGAGGGAGACACAGAATCCAAAGACAGGCTACAGGCTCTGAGCTAGCTGTCAGCACAGAGCCCAACACAGGGCTCAAACCCACGAACCGTGAGATCATGACCTGAACTGAAGTCGGACATTTAACCAACTGAGCCACCCAGGTGCCTCCCCCCCCGCTTTTTTTTAAGTTTATTTATTGGGATGCTTAGGTGGCTCAGTTGGCTAAGTGGGCGGCTTCATCTCAGGTCATGATCACAGGATTTTTGGGTTCGAGCCCCATGTCAGGCTCTGTACTGACAGCTCAGAGCCTGGAGTTTGCTTTGGATTCTGTGTCTCCCTCTCTCGCTGACCCTCTTCCATTCATGCTCTTTCTTTCTCTCAAAAATAAATAAACTTCAAAAAAAGTTACTGATTTTGAGAGAGAGAATGCAGATGGGGTAGGGGCAAAAAGAAGGAGATTAAGAATCCTAAGCAGACCGCGCATTGCCAACACTGAGCCCGACATGAGGCTTGAAGTCACTAATAGCGAGACCATGACCTGAGCTGAAACCAAGAGTCCGATGCTTAACCGACTGAGCTATCCAGGCACCTCTAGAGAAAATTTCTTAAATTTTGTTCCATCAGTTTGTCGGTTTTCATTCTAGAGACCACTAACATTGATGTAATTTTTAATTTATTAACCTTGTTTTTCACTTCATATTAAAAGACTTCCTTTCTATGAAAGTTCATTTTAGTTTATTAGGACGTATCTTTTATTGCAAAGGTAAACTTAGGCTTCCTCGGTTTATTTTTTGGGATGAGGTTGACTCTGTCATAAGTTAATGTGAGTCTCTGCCCAGATCTTTGAGAGAGAGAGATATTAAGACTCATACTGAGGGACATTAAAAATTACTATTGGGGTAATAGTAGTTTTGAGTTAGTTTTGAAATTGGGAAGTATGAGTCTTCCAACTTTGCTTACTTTCATGATAGGTTTGGCTATTCTGGGTCCTTTGCAAACCATGTGAATTTTAGGATCAGCTTGTCAGTTTCTGTAAAGTATTCAGCTAGGATTTTTGATAAGGACTGCACTGAATCTATAAGTTCAGTTGGGGAGTATTAACAGTATTAAGTCTTCCAATCCATGAACATGTGATATGGGATGTCTTTCCATTTAGTAAGGTCTTCTTCAGTTTCCTTCAAAGTTGTTTTATAGTTTTCACTGTGTAAATTTGATACTGTTTTTTTAAATGTTTCATTCTTTTGATGTTACCCGGTTTGGCAGAGTAGTAGCATCTGGTAGGAGTTGGTTTGACCTGCTCTTCTCTGCAAACAAATAGGTAAAACACCAACCTGCTTTATATATAGTAGGTCCTCAGAACGGCTACTATTTCTTGAAAGAAAGTTAACAGTAGCAAATTAGCCGAAGACTTCCAGTTGTTCAGAGTATAGTTATTCCCAACTTCTTTTTTTAAAGGGCTATTTTCTGCTTATAAGAGTAGTATATGTTCATAGAAAGAACTCCATGAGGACACACACCAATGAACTAATTATAGTTTTCTCCAAGTTACAGTTTTATGAGTGGTGTTTTAATTTCTCCCTTTTGGTTATCAAAATCATCTAAGTTTTATCTAACGACTATTTTTTGGCTTACTGTGTTAACTGAGAATCAATTTTAGGACAGTTTCAATTGGCATAATGTTTCCAGAATTATTCCATTAATTCTGAGCATCTTGTTTCTTTGTTTGGCATTCTTAAAATAGTAAAAAACTACTGTTTCTGGTTTTGACTTCTATTTTAAAATGGGTAAGGAAGATGAGGGAAGGTCTTTGTCATCATTGACTAGAAAAGAGATTAAGTATCATTTCAAGAATCACATTTAAATTTTATAATTATAACACTGCAGGTGTGTTAAAAATCTAATTGTTTTTACAGGATTGCAAGCCAAGTAGCTGCTTTGGACCTTGGCTATAAACCTGGGGTGGAAGAAATTCGTAAGAGCCCTCCCAAAGTGTTATTTCTCCTGGGAGCAGATGGAGGTTGTGTCACTCGACAGGATTTGCCAAAGGATTGTTTTATTATTTATCAAGGTAAGTAGCATCTGTGACACCAGAAACAGAAGAGAATCGAATATTGTGTAGATTAGAAACTGTATGGCAATATATTTAGTGGATTGAATATTTTCCACTCAAGAATTTCATACACGGGCTCCAATGTAAAAAAATATATATATATATTTATAAATATTAATATTAATAATATAACATATATAATATAAATATATATATTTTTTAATGTTTATTTATTCTCAAGGGAGAGAGAAACAAAGTGTGAGCAGTGGAAGGGCAGAGAGAGGGAGACACAGAACCCAAAGCAGGCTCCAGGCTTCGAGCCATTAGCACAGAACCCTACGTGGGGCTCAGTCCCACGAACTACAAGATCTTGACCTGAGCTGAAGTTGGATGCTTAACTGACTAAGCCACTAGGTGCCCCTCAATATTTTTTTAAAAACCATATCATAGGTTTTATTAGTTACATAGTTGATACTGCTATTGAGAATTGTTACCTAGAGAAAAAAAAAATTATTACCTGTGGCACCTGGCTGGCTCGTTCAGTAGAGCATCTGACTGTAGATCTCAAGAGTTGTGGGTTCAAGCCCTATTTTGGGTGTAGAGATTACTTCAAAAAAATTATTACATAGGGGTGCCTGGGTGGCTCAGTTGGTTAAACATCTGACTTCAGTTCAGGTCATGATCTTTCAGTCTGTGAGTTTGAGCCCCACATTGGGCTGTATGCTGACAACTCAGAGCCTAGAGCCTGCTTTGCATTCTGTGTCTCCCTCTCTTTCTGCCCCTCCCCTGCTCGTACTCTCTCTTGCTCTCTCTCTCAAAAATAAATAAATATTTTAAAAAATTAAAAAAAAATTACTACCTAATGATAACTAATAACAAAGAATTAAAAGAAATCTAAATGCTTCAGTGACAGGAATGGTTAAATTAAGGTTTATTTATATGGTTAAATATTATATAACACTAAAATTCTACTTTTCAAAGAACATTTAGCATTATTATATAATTAGAGGAAAGCACTTTTATGTGAACAGTGTAAAAAGTTTAAAAGTCATGAGTATTATGTTATAGAACATTTAATGAAATATATTTGACAGTACTCCCTTGGCTTCTTTGTGTTTGACTCATTTTCTTGAACACTTACTCATAAATATAATCAAATTTCCTTGGAATAAATGGAGTCCAGGTATTCCTGGATATTTTACAGGGGAAAGTATTACATAACTCTCTACTTCATTTTACAAAACACCATAAATTTATTAATTAGCTTTTTATTGCCATGGCACATAAAAAGCATTATATAATATTTTATATCTTTTGTTTGATAAAACTAAAGCAAGATGCATAAATTAAATCCAGTTCCTAATCCTATCCGGAGATGATCATTGATGATGGTTTTGAAATGTGTGCTTCCTATATTTTTCTGTGTATATACAAAAATGAGATTAGACTCTAAATATTGTTCTGTAACTTTCATTTAATTCAAGTTTTTTTTTCCCTTCTAACAGTTTTGTTAAACTATTAAAACTTTCATTATACTATTTCAGTCTTTCAGTAAACTATTTTGTATAATTTTCTGTTTATGGTCTTTTCAGTATTATCACTGTTATTCCTGTCCTACATCTTTGTTCCTCTACTGTTTCAGTCTACTTTACCAAATTCCACTAACATACATCTGAGCACTTCCACTTCGTAATTATCAAGAGGAATAATATACCTAGTTGCCCATAATAATGTATGTATGATATACATATTTCTGTATTTGCAAAAAATAATCTGGGAAGACACATAGCAAATGTTTATCAGTAATTTCCTTTGGGAAGGGAGTTGAATTGTGGGCAGTGTGGGCTTTTTATTCCAGAAAGTTTTTATATTGTTTTATATATTTAATTTGGTAAACAATTTTGTAATTCTTTTTTTTTTAACACTTTTTAAATTCTTAGATATAAAAAGGGTATCTTCTGTGTTCATGTATGATACCTAATCAGTTTTTTACTAAAATATGGTTTACATTTTCCATTTTTTCACAGGACATCATGGTGATGTTGGAGCTCCGATGGCTGATGTTATTCTTCCGGGCGCTGCTTACACAGAAAAGTCTGCCACTTATGTCAACACTGAGGGCCGAGCTCAGCAGACAAGAGTAGCAGTGACACCCCCTGGCTTGGCAAGAGAAGACTGGAAAATTATAAGAGCCCTCTCTGAGGTATTTGTTCTTCATGATGTTGCTAAAGGGATGTTTGAATTGTTCACTTGACAGACTGATTTTCAAAGTCAAGGAAGATGCAAGTCTGAAGTGCAGAGATGATTTGAATAATCTCTGTTGGAAAAATATGTTCCGAAAATGGGGGTTTGATATTGGTGTTTTTAGTTTTGGGGTGTTTTTTGCCTAAAAATACTTTTTAGCTCTTTTTATTGTAAAAAAAAAAAAATCATGAGATTTAAAATAGTACATAGTTGTCTGTAGATTTTGTTTATGATCAATATCAGGTTAGCAAGAGCGTTCAGATTAAGCATACCATTATTTCTTTAATCATTTATTTCATAATCAGTCCAATTTCTAAAGAGAAATTAATGTACTGACAGCTGTTTACGAATTAGAATTTTTGGCCATTGTGTTCTCCACTTAACCACTTAATACACATACTAATGAACAATAGAAATTTCATTGGCACAACATTATTTCACTATAGTTGCAATTATGTATGATTTGAATTTTTAAGTACTAAAGCTTTATGTCAAATTTGGGGACCTGAAATTTATAGATTGCAGGTATGACTCTTCCATATGATACTCTGGATCAAGTCAGGAACAGATTGGAGGAAGTCTCTCCGAATCTTGTCCGATATGATGATGTCGAAGGAGCCAATTATTTCCAGCAAGCAAATGAGCTCTCCAAGGTAAAAACTTACCTGTATGCAGTTTTCTTAATAGTGTATCCTCTGGCATTAGTTAATTTTCAGTTCTATTGTTGATCTCATACGTTTTTCTTTTTTTTGTAGCTAGTGAACCAGCAACTTCTTGCTGACCCGCTGGTTCCACCTCAGCTGACAATAAAAGACTTCTACATGACAGGTACGCGTTTGTCGGCATGCCTGCCAAATATGAGGGGTGGAAAGGTAGAAGATCACCTAAGTTAGCATTATGATTCCAACGTCTTGGGGCGCCTGGGTGGCTCAATTTGTTAAATGGCTGACTTGATTTTGTCTCAGCTCGTGATCTCATGGTTCATGAGTTTGAGCCCTGTATCGGGCTCTGTGCTCACAGTACAGAGCCTACTTCAGACCCTCTGTCTCCCTCTCTCTGCCCCCTCCCACTCATCCTCTCCCTTTGTTTCTCTCAAAATAAACGGATGTTTTAAAAAATGATTCCAACCTGTTATTGAGAATATTTGATGTTTTTTATTTAATTTTTAAAAATTTTCAAACATCAGAAATAATGTCATTTATATATTGTCTGATTTTACTCTTCATTTTTTTTTTCCTGAAATGTAAGCATTTTTAAATAGAAAATTTTACTGTTGGGTATAAAATCACTGTATATTAATTTAGAGAGCATTTTTTTAAGTGACAGACAAAATTGCGAAAGTTTTTCTGAAAATATATTAGAAACATCAAAATATTTAAATATGACTCCTGTTAAATAGTGCTTCTGATGTACATTGTTAGGAATGTTTTTAAGGAATGCACACTTACTGAAACTTCTTTACTGCAAATCTTACACTTGGTATGAAATAACACCTGGTGGGGTGCGTGGGTGGCTCATTCAGTTAGGCATCCGGCTTCGGCTTGGGTCATGATCTCACAGTTTGTGGGTTTGGGCCCCACATCGGGTTCTGTGCTGGCAGCTTAGAGCCTGGAGCCTGTTTCGGATTCTGTGTCTCCCTCTCTCTCTGCCCCTCCACACTCATGTTCTGTCTCTCTCTGTCTCAAAAATAAATAAAAACTATTAAAAAAAATTTTTTAAATAACACCTGGTAATCTGTGTTATGAGGTAATTTATAAATGATTTTAAATAACTTTCTGTCTAAAACAGTATATTTTTTAATTTTTTAAGTTTGTATCTAAGATTATTTTAAATTATTTTTTAGTTATGTTTGTTATAGAATGCATACTTAAGTCCAAAGAGCAAAGAACAATTACTATGATCCCACTATCCAGAAAAATAACTACATTTATTTTTTTTAACATTTTGTCAGTCATCTAGGGATATACACATATATTTATTTAATCAAAAGATAACGATTATTCATTTGCTAGTTAGAGGGGTTGACATCTTTATTGAAATATTCACATACTGCGAAATTCACTCATGAAGTATACAATTCGGTGGATTTTTGTACACATACTACTTTATAAACTTTTTTTCCATAATAGTATTTTGCACATATTTTACTTGTTTTTAATACTTTTCCATAATATTTTTAATGGTTGCATACTGACACATTGTATGGCTGTGTATAATTATTACTATTATTTTCGGTTTATTTTGAGACAGAGCATGTACAAGTAGAGAGAAACAATGAATCCCAATTTGTGCTGATAGCACAGAGCCTGACATGGGGCTGGATCCCATGAACCTGTGAGATTATGACCTGAGCCAAAATCAAGAGTCGGACACTTAACTGAGTGAGCAACCCAAGTGCTCCATGGCTATATATAATTATTTAATCATTCCTAGGAGTAATTATTAAAAACATGTATTAGCTAATAAGGGACTTATCTTCTGAATTTGTTGCTCTCACATTATATATATAATTGCATAGAGGTTTATAGTCTTTTTTTGTTATTTCTGAATATATGCAACAAGAAAGTTTTACTGTGTGCTTTTTAAAAAATTGTATTATCAAAATGCACTTTTAAAAATATTTTTCAGACTCAATTAGCAGAGCCTCACAGACCATGGCCAAATGTGTCAAAGCAGTCACAGAAGGTGCCCAAGCAGTAGAGGAGCCATCCATATGCTGAAACATCTACTAGGAACCCCGTTTTGTTACAAATAATTAATGGACAATTATGTTGGAGTGATCTCCTACAGGTTTATCTCTTTAAAAAATAATCTGAATGATGTAATATTTAAGGTCGTACCATGCTTATTTGAAATGATACTGCAATTATTAGTAAATTTTGACGTTTTGGAAACATTTATGTGTTTTGTGTAAACATTGTTAAATAGTTTAATGAACATATTTACAGATGCTCTTTCACGTAAAAGCATTGGTAATCTTTGTGACACATACAAAGAAAATCCTTAAAATAAGAGTTTTTGTTTATTTTCATTTATCATTTATGTTTGTAAAATGGTCCTTCCATTAGGACCCACTGTTTTCCAGTGCTAAAGAAAAGATCTGAGCATTCTGTCAAGCTGGGTAAACAGAAAATACATATATAAATATAATCCTACATCAGATATGGTCTTGAATAATTATAACTAATAATCATAATAACGGTAGATAATGATTATTCAGCTTTTTCTGTGTGCTGAGCACTCTGGTTTTATGTGTATTGTCTTGTTTTGGCCTTGTTACAACTCAGTGAGATAGTGTTCTCTCATTTTACAGATGAAGAAACCGAAGCCTAGGGATATTTGATCACTTGCCCAAGGTCACAGCAAATTCAAGGACTCAAGCTTAGTTCTGACTCCACAGCCCATTGTTCTTTCCTGCTACACATAATTCCCTCCCATTAATACAGCTCCTATAGATTGTTACTTCTAAGAATTAGCGTTGAGAAGCTTAATGGATGGTCCATTTTTCTGTTTTCTCTTGAATCTGTTTCTATGTCATGGCGAATTATGTGACATTTTTCTTTGTGTAAGAGATTATGCACACACATACACCACTAGCATGAAGGAGTTAAGAGATATAATTTAGATCTTTATTGTACCATATTCATTATATTAATACCATCTGTAATTTTAAATGAACTAAATTATTCCAATAATAGAAAAAAACCAAAGCTTTCATAATTTTCGTTGTCAAAATAATAGGGAGGTAAAAATTTTACAGTTAATCTAGGAGATAAGCTAAAGCCATATTAAATTTTTTTCACAACCTAAGGTCAGAATCCTTTTGCTTTATAATCCTTATTCCTGTTTTCACTAAAGACTTAGCCCAATTCTTAGATGCAATATTCTTGATACAATAATATTTTTTAAATAATAGTAAGTCATTGATACTTTATCTTCAAAAATTGTACAAAATTTGTCACCTGTAACAGCTTTTTCAGAACTTTATCTCCTTTAGTGATACATTATGAAATGTATTTTGGTTGAAGTACTTAAAATTCTAAGTTGCCTGAAATTGTACAAATTCTTGTTGAAAGCTTTTGAATTTAGCACACACTTTCTGCCCCTTTCTTCTTTACCGCTTAGCACTATTGCTGACCTTGAGGGGGCATATGCTGCCAGTTTTGTATTTTAACAGTACTTTTCAGTGAATGTTTGTAGATTTCATAGGTTTGTTGGTGAGGGAACATTGTGTTCAAGTGGAGAGGAGGTGACATATTACAACCAAAATGGTGCAGCATCCTTGGGCTGCCATCTAGGCAGTGTGTGTTGAACTTGTAATTCCATAAGTACCCTGTCTGGGGTAAGCAGTGGTCGATAAAATTGGCTCATTTTCACATAAAGTAATAAGGCAATCCTGTCTAATGAGTGCCTATTAATCATGTAATGCTTAATAGTAAAGTTATTGTGGACATAAACATTAAGGGTGGTTGCTAGGAAAAAAAAGATTTTCTGAAGAAGAGCTCCCAGATAGAAGAGAAAACATATAGATGAGACTAACCTGGCTGATGGAATTATGATTCTCAGTAATGAAAGAGTCAGCAATGAGAAGGTCTACAAAGGCTCAAGGCCAAGTCCCTTTGGGTGAAGGAAAAAGTCTGAAAATACCCAGGAAAAATGATACTCATTTACACTTGATCTTAGCCAGAAGGCTAAGAAACAGTGGGAAGAATAATATCATTTAAAGAGGACCTTCTAAATATGTATCACTAAAGCTTGAAGTACATTATGTTTAATTTTCACAAAAAACCTGCAACTAATAGGTTTTGAGATCCAGGAAATACCAACTAACTTGCTTAAAGCTACAGAGTTAGAGTCTAAAGGTGAGGGAGTTTAAATTTGAGATATTTTTATTGTCCCATGTTGCCTCAAATATAAACATTTTGGATAGTTATGAAACTTGAATACATGTACAGGTAAAATCTAAATGCCTAAGCTCCATACAGAATGCTCTCCAAATTTATCGTGAATTGTATTATAACAAATACATTAATAAAAAGTATTATGCCTTCATAATTATATCCAGTAAAGTACAGTCATTATTGTTTGTTGAGTTATTTATTTATTTATTTTTTACAAATAGTTTATTGTCAAATTAGTTTCCACATAACACCCAGTGCTCATCCCCACAAGTGCCCTCCTCCATGCCCATACCCCCTCCCCCCCACATCCATCAGTCCTCAGTTTGTTTCTCAGCATTCAAGAGTCTCTCATGGTTTGCCTCTCTCCCTTTCCCCCACCATTTCCCCCCTTCTTCTCCCCCTTGTTCCTCAGTTAAGTTCCTCCTAATCCTCCTATACGTGCAAACATATGGTATTTGTCCTTCTCTGCCTGACTTATTTCGCTCAGCATAACACCCTCAAGGTCCATCCATGTTGCTACACATGGCCAGATTTCATTGTTTCTCATTGCCATGTAGTATTCCATGGTATAGATAAACCACATCTTCTTGATCCATTTGTCCGTTGATGGACACTTAGGCTCTTTCCATGTTTTAGCTATTGTTGAGAGTGCTCCTCTGAACATTGGGGTACATGTGCTCCTATGCATCAGCATTTCTATATCCCTTGGGTAAATTCCTGGCAGTGCTATTGCTGGGTCATAGGGGAGTTCTGTTGTTAGTTTCCTGAGGAACCTCCACACTGTTTTCCAGAGGGGCTGTACCAGTTTACATTCCCACCAACAGTGTAGGAGGGTGCCCGTTTCTCCACATCCTCACCAGCATCTAGAGTTCTCTGATTTGCTCATTTTAGCCACTCTGACTGACGTGAGGTGGTATCTCAGTGTGGTTTTGATTTGTATTTCCCTGATGAGGGATGCTGAGCATCATTTCATGGGTCTGTTGGCCATCTGGATGTCCTCTTTGGAGAAGTGTCTGTTCATGTCTTCTGCCCATTTCTTCACTGGGTTGTTTGTTTTTCGGGTGTGGAGTTTGGTGAGTTCCTTATAGATTTTGGATATTATCTTTATCTGATATGTCATTTGCAACTATCTTTTCCCATTCCATTGGTTGCCTATTAGTTTTGTGGGTTGTTTCCTTTGCTGTGCAGAAGCTTTTAATCTTGATGAGGTCCCAATCATTTATTTTTGCTCTTGATTCCCTTGCTTTTGGGGATGTGTCAAGTAAGAAGTTGCTGCGGTGGAGGTCAAGGAGGTTGTTTTCCTGCTTTCTCCTCTAGGGTGTTGATAGTTTCCTGTGTCACGTTCAGGTCCTTTATCCGTTTTGAGTTTATTTTTGTGCATGGTGTGAGAAAATGATCTAGTTTCATTCTTCTGCATGTTGCTGTCCAGTTCTCCCAACACCGTCTGTTAAAAAGGCTGTCTTTTTTCCATTGGATATTCTTCCCTGCTTTGTCAAAGATAAATTGGCTGTATACTTTTGGGTCCACTTCTGAGTTCTCAATTCTGTTCCATTGGTCTATGTGTCTGTCTGTTTTTGTGCCAATACCATACTGTCTTGATGATGACAGCTTTGTAGTAGAGGCTAAAGTCTGGGATGGTGATACCTCCCATTTTGGTTTTATTTTTCAGTATTACTTTGGCTGTTTGGGGTCTTTTGTGGTTCCATACAAATTTTAGGATAGTTCTAGTTTTGAGAAGTATGCTGGTGCAATTTTGATTGGAATTGCATTGAATGTGTAGATAGCTTTGGGTAGTAATGACATCTTAACTATATTTATTCTTCCTATCCATGAGCATGCAATGTTTTTCCATTTCTTTGTGTCTTCTTCAATTTCCTTCATAAGTTTTCTATAGTTTTCATTATTGTTGAGTTGTTTAAACACCACTTCTTGCCAGGTCTGACAGATCTAGTTCAACTTTGGAAATGTATTTAGAAAAATTTTAATATTATTTGTTTGTAAAATGGGGATAAAAATCGAATAATTTTGTATTTACCTCTAACCTAAAAGAGTTGTTATTAGGAGGTCAGAAAACCTGTGAAAATCTTAGCTTACTTCTCGACACATGGTAAGTGTTCAATGTGCTCAATATCTGAAGACCATTATTAGAGGAAAACGTGTACTCAATATTTTGCTCACAATTTTGGAGGTTGCCACTAACCATACATGGGAGTTCCTTTTTTTAAATTTTTTTTTTTTTTAAGCTCTATGCCGTGCCCAACATGGGGCTCGAATTCATAAGAGACCAGGAGTCACTCTACCGACCAAGTCAGCCAGGCACCCCTATGAGAGTTCTTAATCCTAAAATTAAAAGTCCCCATTCTAAATGAATCAAGTGAAAAACTCAACTATTGATTGTGAGAGAAAGTCATGCCTAATATAATCTCCAGCTTATATTTTTCTAAAGAAATGCATTCCTTTCCTAAGGTTCCAAGAAATTAAATGACTTACCAAGGTCAACCTAGTCAACAAAACACTGCTACTACAGACCAGCCACCAAGGTTGTGAAAATGTATTATGCAGAACTCTGTGTTTCTTCTGATGGACTTTTACCAGTCAAGTAGATTTACTGAGTGTTGGGTTCTGACCCTTAAAAGAAATTGCTTCTAAGAGCAAAACCATATCAGAAGAGGGGAAGAATATTTGCTAGTAAAGTAAGGGTAGTAAGATAGATAGATGGAGTAAGAGAGAGGGTCAGAGCAATTGACGGGCACAAAGGGAGCCAGTGGCTCCTTTTGGCAACATAAGCTGGCTAACATGCACTCAGCCTTATTGTTACTCTAACCAGTTATGCTCCTGCTATAACACATAAGGAGAAAAGAAGTAAAGCAGTGCTAAGAGGTGTTTTTTAAAAATGTTAACATGTCATGACTACTGTTAAGACGTCCCTGGTAATATTACAAATCTCTTGTTAGAAAAGGTCTGGTATGGTTGTGAAAATGAGGGCTCAAATAGAAATTATGATACACGTGAGTATTACAAGCTATTTTCTAGGACACTTTGTGAGGCTAGTCGTATCTTAGCATTGGCAGACTTTATGTTTGTGATTGAATCAACTTTTGGAAATGAGTGTGAAAAAATCTGATGAAGTTCTGTTGAAAAAAAAATTGAATATAGACAAAAATGGCCACCATTGAATAATGATGAAGACAGTTGATAACTGCCTAATAGTTTTTTAATAACCAATATTAAAAAAAATTTTTTTTATGTTTTATTTATTTCTAGGAGAGAGAGAGAGAGACAGCACGAGCAGGGAAGGGTCAGAGAGAGAGGGAGTCACAGACTGAAACAGGCTCCAGGCTCCGAGCTGACAGTCAGCACAGAGCTGACGCGGGGCTTGAACCCACGAACCGCGAGATCATGACCTAAGCGAAAGTCGGACGCTTAACCAACTAAGCCACCCAGGTGCCCCATAACCAATATTTTAAATATCGTTAACAATTGCGTAGTACTTTAATTCGTTTGCTTATTTAATTTAGCCCAAGAGACAGTGCTAAGGAGAAAATTATGACTAGATCTCCGGTCTAGGTTTTAAGAGAACAAGGATCATGGAACAAAATACCTTTTGCTTAAAGTATTTGTGGATTTTACCATTGAAAAATTTAAAGGATTTATTTACCTATGACTGATATTCAAAATCTTTGACATCTTAAAAAAAATATTTGACATCTTCATATTCAAAAAAAATTTTTTTAGGGCGCCTGGGTGGCTTAGTCGGTTAAGCATCCGACTTTCGCTTAGGTCATGATCTCACGGTTCGTGGGTTCAGGCCCCGCGTCGGGCTCTGTGCTGACTGCCAGCTCAGAGCCTGGAGCCTGTTTCAGTCTTTGACTCCCTCTCTCTCTGACCCTCCCCTGCTCACACTGTCTCTCTCTATCTCTCCTAGAAATAAATAAAAACATTTAAAAAAAAAATTAAAAAAAATTTTATTTAATGTTTTATTTATTATTGAGACAGAAATAGAACACGAGCAGGGGATGGTCAGAGAGAGACGGAGACATAGAATCGGAAGCAGGCTCCAGGCTCTGAGCTGGCAGCACAGAACCTGATGTGGGGCTCAAACTCAAGAACCATGAGATCATGACCTGAGCCGAAGTCAGCCACTTAACTGACTGAGCCACCCAGGCGCCCCTGACATCTTAATATTTTTTAAATAACTTACACTACAAAACATGTTGATATTGAAAAAAATGACAAATGTGTGCTTTAGGACTACTCATTAGTTTACAATATTTAATTTCAATTGATATGTAAAGAGATCAAAAGATGAATAACATTTATTTGGAAGCATATAATTTTGGATCTGAAAAGGGCTGTAGGAAGAAATCTAATATTACATGTGAATTTTATAATTGTGGAGATAGAGAATTAAGGACAGATTATAGGCAGTTTTTTTATTTGAAACAGCCCTTTTTTTTTTTTTTTACTATTATTTATTTTTAACATTCATTTTTGAGAGAGACAGAGTGTGAGTGGGGGAAGTACAGAGAAAGGGAAACACAGAATCTGAAGCAGGCTCCAGGCTCTGAGCTGTCAGCACAGAGCCTGACATGGGGCTCGAAACCACAAGCTGTGTAATCATGACCTGAACCAAAGTTGGGTACTTAACCAACTGAGCCACCCAGGTGCCCCAACACTCTTAGCATTTAAATGAAGAATATGTAGGGGCACCTGGGTAATTCAGTCAGTTAAGCATTGATTTCAGCTCAGGTCATGATCTAGTGGTTCATGAGTTCAAGCCCCACGTTGGGCTCTGTACTGACAGCTCAGAGCCTGGAACCCACTTGGAATTCTGGGCTTCCCTCTCTCTCTTCCCCTACCCTGCTCGCACTCTGTCTGAAAAATAAACATTAAAAAAAAATTTTTTATTAATGAATATGTAGTAAAACAAAACATCAAAGTTGGTGACAACTAAAAATAGCATGATACACAATTAAGTGCATGTTATGTGAGGTAGGCAGCCTCAAAGATGACCCCCATGTTCCCTGCCTGTCGGGATTCATGCCCTTATGTCCTTCTGTAATCCCTGCTTCTTATGTGTTGGCTGGACTTACTGATTCACTTGTAATCAGTAGATATGTCCCTGCTGAGATTAGTTTTTAAAAGACTGGCTTTCATCTTGGGTGTTCTCTGATTCTCTCCCTCTCAGATCACCGTCCGCCATGTTGAGAGGACACATACACCACCTATGAAAAGGACCATGTGCTAAGGAGCCAGCAATCAACAGCTAAGGATTCAGCAACCATGTGAGTGAGCTGAGTCCTTTGGTCCCCAATTGAGCTGACTATAACGCATAGACTTCTAGATTTTTGATACACAGAAACTGAGGTACTAAATTTTTGTTGTTTTTAGCCACTAAGTTTTGGGTTATTTTATTATGCAATAATAGATCACTAATATGCTGTAATTATAACCTAGCAAAAGCATATGGTAGGATGACTCACATACAGTGATCCATGTGGGAGTATAAAGGCCTGACCTTCTAGATCCACTGGAGAACAACTCTGGAGGGCTATCTTAGATCCTAGCTCCTGAGCTCTCTGTGGAGTTGGAGGAGATTGTCATTGGGCCTGCATTGCAGCTCACCTTTTCCTTCTGCCCATTTCTGTTTTCTTTCCCTCCTTACAGATATTGACCTCCAGGAAACTCCTTAATAAATATTCTGTACACTAAACTCTTCTCAGAGTCTGCTACCTGGGGAATCCAATCCGTGATAGCCATCCGAAATATCTGTGTATCCTAGATAGCTGCTCCAGTTATCAGCCATTAAGACGTGGGTGAGAGACAGGAAGTGGAGTTTTATTTTATTTTATATTTTATTATTTTATTTTTTAGAGAGAGTGTGTGTGAGCAGGGAGGAGGGGAAGAGAGAGAGAAAATCTCAAGCAGGCCCCACGCTCAGTCAGCATAGAGCCCGAGATGGGGCTGGATCCCACAACACTGGAATCATAATCTGAGACAAAATCAAGAGTTGGATACTCAAGACCAAGCCACCCAGGCACCTGCCCTTTAACATTTATTGACATGACTTAGAAATTGCATCATTTCCACTCATATATCATAGACTATAGGCTTATAGCCACATTCACCTGCAAGAGAGGAGGCTGGGAAGTATAACTTCTAGTTGTATAGCCATCTACCCAACTAGAACAGAGATTGCTTTTTTTTAAGTTTATTGATTTATCTTTGAGAGAGCACGAGCAGAGGAGGGGCAGAGAAAGAGAATCCCAAGCAGTCCCCACACTGTCCACTCAGAGCCTAATGTGGGGCTCGATCCCATGAACCATGAGATCCTGATTTGAGCCGAAATCAAGAGTCAGATGCTTAACCGACTGAGCCACCCAGGCACCCCTAAAACAATTCTAAGAGAAGGTGTTTTAGTTATTTTTGCTGTGTAACAAACTACCCTAAAACTTAATTATGTAAAACAACAACTATCTTAACTATGCTCATGAGATGATTCCATGAGTCCGAATACAGAAAGGGCAGAGCAGAGATGGGGGCGACCAATGTGTGTGTTCTGTAAGGCTGGAACCTCGGCTGGATGACTGGAAGACTCAGTTCCCAGGTAGTGTCTTCACTCACAAGTTTGGCTCCTGGGCTGGAATTCTAGAAGGACAGTTTCAGATGAGATTGTCTTCCAGAGCATCCACCTGTTCAGCATGAGAGTGTCAGGATAATTGTAGAGCATTCAGGGCTCCAAGAGCATTCCTAGAGACCAAGAAGGAAGCTGCAAGGTTTTTTATGACTTACCCTTGGAAGTTATATACCATCACCTCCACTGTCCTTTATTAGTCAAGCCAGTCTCGAAGTGCACCCACATTCATGGGTTGGAAGCATACAGCTCCTGGGGGGAGTGTCAAAGAATTAAAACTGCCACAAGGGGAGATGTTGAGGGACAGTTAGTTCCTGCCATAGGCCCCGAGTCTACCACAGCAGTGAAGAGGGAACTGTAGAGAGAGAAAGAAAGAGACCGTTAATAGCTATAAAATGAAGTGTCTATAATATACCAATTAATCTGTAACTGTTTTCTAATCACCACATACAAACTCTGCTGCTTGGTAAGTGCCCTGTTATATATTGGATAGTGTTGAGGCCCTTCCCTTTGGCTCAAATTCTTTAAGCTTTTAAATATAGCTGAAGATCCTTGGCATATGTAGCTGAGATGTTCTTTGTGGGCTTAAGGCTATTTATAGGAGGAAATGAGTCTTTGTTAAGTTGCTTTCAGATTGTCCAGCCTGGGTTGCTGTAGACTGAGTAAGTACTAGGTCCAAACGAAGTAGTGTTCCTCAGATAACATATTTAGTATCACAGTTTGAGTACTGCAATAGAACCTGAACTGTAGTTTTCTAGGGACTTCCCTTCCATTTCCACTTAGAGGATTTACTACATTATTCAGCAGAATAAGTAACCTCCCTGCCAAACTGTGTACTGTATATTAATTGTTTTCTGAATGAAAAAAAGAAAGTTGGGTTTAAAAAAAATTTTTTTAATGTTTATTTATTTTTGAGAGAGACAGAGTGAGAGGGGGTGGGGCAGAGAAAGAGGGAGACACAGAATCTGAAGAAGCACCCAGGCTGCAAGCTGTCAGCACAGAGCCCGACGCCAGGCTTGAACCCACACGCCGTGAGATCATGACCTGAGCTGAAGTCAGACGCTTAACCGACTGAGCAACCCAGGCATCCTCCAAAAAAGAAAGTTTTGTAATCACAAAGGCAAACTAGGACAGGAATTGAGCATATTGAGGTCTTTAAACTCTTCTAAGACTTTAGGATTTTCCTCATGCTACTAGGGATGGGGTGACCTTGCCCCATTGTTCTAGAATAGAAGCATCTGCTTTGCTGCTGGGAAGGCCTGGGATAATGTTGGAAATCTAAAAGGAGCAGTAAAGCATGACTAAATTTTATTAATCTCCTTTTCCCCTCGTCAAGAAGAATAAAGGCCACACAGTGTTTGCCTGTTTCTGTTTCTTTTTTAAGACTGGAAGCAACCTGGTCTTTATCTGAGGTGCAACATTACGTGGATAAAGTTAAGTAATAAGATAGCATATGCCTTCCTGTTGTTCCCCAAACCCCAAACTACAATTCCCATAAAGCATGAAGTGGAAGTGTATTGTTTGCTTAGTAGCAGGAACTAAACAGGCACACCCCTTCATGGGGTAGGGCTTGTTTTGTACCTGCAAACCCGCAGGGAGTGGCAAGGGAAAGGTAGTGTATCCCTGGGCAGCAGCATTCCCTTAGGAAATTGGGGTTATTCCTCAGTAACTCCTGTGTGTGTCCTTGCTCTGTGACCTATGCCCTCTCCTTTATCCACCTTATCAGCCAAATGTGGTATCCATCTCCCTTTAAACCTTTTGTTCCATAGGAGATGAGATGTGTTCCTTATTTCTTTCACTCTAACTCTGATGGTTTGCCTCTAGTGTTCTTACCTGATATTTCCCTCTCACGTCATTCCCACTTACACATGAGGTACATTTTCTACCAATTCCAATTTATAGTTGTCCTGCCCTATACTCTCCACCTTTTTCTTCACTGTGACTGGGTATAGAAAATGTATTGCCCTTTGGTAAAAACCAGGACAGTTCTCATCTGAAATTGGAATATTAGGACAAATATCTTGTAAAGGAATGGTTTTAAGAACATTGGTTCCCTGTATAAATCTACTGATGGCCAGAAAAGAGATACCTAATCATTTTTAATAATATATTTGAGTCTTAAGAATCCACATCTTATTCCACTGTGAACTTTTTGATTGGAATTGGTTCTTCCACTCATATTTTATGGTTTAATTCATTAAGTTCCTGTGTAATAAAAGCAGGAGGTTTTTCTGTAAATTTTTTAAAAAATGTTATTTTTGAGAGAGAGACAGAGCATGAGTGGGGAGGGGCAGAGAAAGGGAGACACAGAATCCAAAGCAAGCTCCAGGCTCTGAGCTGTCAGCACAGAGCCCGATGCCGGGCTCGAACTCACAAACTGTGAGGTCCTGACCTGAGCCAAAGTCGGATGCTTAACCAACTGATCCACCCAGGTGCCCCAAGAAAAGCAGGTTGTTTTTTTTTTTTAATTTTTTTTAACGTATATTTTATTTTTGAGACAGAGAGAGACAGAGTATGAGTGGGGGAAGGTCAGAGAGAGAGGGAGACACAGAATCTGAAACAGGCTCCAGGCTCTGAGCGGTCAGCACAGAGCCCGACACCGGGCTTGAACCCATGGACTGCGAGATCATGGCCTGAGCCGAAGTCGGCCGCTTAACCGACTGAGCCACCCAGCTGCCCTGAAAAGCAGTTTTAACAAGGAAAATGAGTAACACCCTAAGAGGGGTAGGAAACCTTTCTGCCAGGTGAACCACCAGAGAAATTATTAGGAGCTTCTTTCTGTGCTTTTAACGATCACCTCCTAATATACTTAATAGCTTGGCAATTAAGGCTACTAGGCAAGAACTGTGCCTATTCAGTTTTATTCCCTGGGCAGAACCCAACATTCTCTATATATTTGAAGATTCTGATGTTAACTTGAGTTATTAAGCCTGATCCTCAAGGTTGAGTAGAACAAGTCAACTGCTCGTTCTTGGGAATAACAGGCAATTTTTCCCAGGCACCAAGATACAATGATTAGGGCACTGGGCAAGCAATTTTCCTAAATTGGCCCATCTGCCCAGAAGAGGTCATTCCTTTTCCCGTGTGAGTACCTCCCTCCCAAAGAGCTGCATTGACTCACCCTGTGACTCAGCAGGATTACACATAATAAACAGTTGAGAAATTATTGTCTCTGCTAAGGGTTTCTGATGCAGTAAAGCACATGGATGCAATTAGTGACCAAAAAGATACCAATTTCAATGTCTGATAACACCCCTAGTTCTTTCCCTGGCCGCTTTTCTCCCCTGAACCTACTCACAAAGCTAATACCTCAAAAGTGTTGGCTACCCTATTCTCTCCTCACACTCCAGTTGCTACAGAGCTTCTCACCTTCCTTCTCCAAAACCCCCAGATGCTTTTTCCACCAGAGTTCAAAGAATTTGCTCTTTGTTCTTCAGTATATATGCACTAAGTTTAGGCAACTTAAGTTTAGCTAAATTTTTTCTTGGGCATTGGAGGGAGATTAAGTTGGCAGAGACTGCTTTTAAGTTGGTAGACATTGCTTTTTGGTTAAGTAGAGTATATAGGGATGTCTTTTTAAGATCGTTGCCTAGTGTTTTAATATGTGCCTCTACCAAAATTTATCCCAATTCCTACCCACACAGTAACTAAAATATATTGTGCATATATTATGGATTAGGCACTGTTCTAAATATCACAACCCAATGAAGTAAATTCTGTTATTAGCTCCACTTTACAGATGGGTAAACCAGAAGCACAATGGGATAATTTGTCCATGATCACATAGCTAGTAAATTGTGGAGATGAGATTTGAATCCAGGCAATTCTTAACCACTATGCTATACTGCTTCCCTATTGATGGGTTATTTAGGCCTTTCTCTAGATTCTTTTAGACTTTTTTTTATTATAGATAATGCAGTAATGAATACCCTTGTGCATAAATATTTATATACTTTTTTTTTTTTTTTTGAGAGAGAGAGAGGGCACAGCCAGAGGAGAGGGGAAAGACAGAATCCCAAGCAGTCTCCATGCTCAGCGTGGGACCTGATGTGAGGCTTGATCCCTCAACCTTGGGATCATGACCTGAGCTGAAATCAAGAGTTGGATGCTCAATCGACTGAGCCACCCAGGTACCCCATTTTCTAAGTATATCAGTAAGGGCAAATTCCTTGAAATGACATCATGAAGTCAAAGAGCAGTATATTTTTATTTGAACAGGAAAAGTTTTTCCTCCAAATGTATCATTTGTTTTAGGGAGGCAGCAATTTATCAGAGGCAACAAGCTGTCCTCTTGCTGTATTTAAAATTTTATTAGCAGGGCACGTGGGTGGTTCAGTCAGTTGAGCATCTGACTTCAGCTCAGGTCACTGATCTCATCATGAGTTGGAGCCCCACATTGGGCTTGCTGCTATCAGCATAGAGCCCACTTTGGAACCTCTGTCTTCCTATCTCTGCCCCTCCGCTGCTTGCACTCTCTCTCTCTCTCTCAAAACTAAACATTTAAAAATAAGTAAATAAAATAAATCTTATTAAAAAATAAAATCGAATAGAAAATCAAATAAAAATTTACTAAGAGAAGTACTAGAAAGTCATCTTAGTCCTTTATCTGAGGGAGTAATTATCTAAGCAGTCCTTTCCTCATATCATTTCTGTTATTTGATTAAGAGTGCATAGAGGTGGGCTCCTGGGTGGCTCAGTCGGTTAAGCATCCGACTTCGGCTCAGGTCATGATCTCACGGTTCGTGGGTTCGAGCCCCGCGTTGGGCTCTGTGCTTACAGCTGCCTCAGAGCCTGGAGCCTACTTTCGATTCTGTATCTCCCTCTCTCTATGTCCCTCCCCTGCTCAAGCTGTGTCTCTCTCTCAGAAGTAAATAAAACATTAAAAAAAATTTAAAAAAAAAGTGCATAGAGGTAAACCACAAGCCAAAGAGCCCTAGACTGGGGCCTGGGTCATGGTAGTTCAGTGATTGAATTAAATGAGAAGGTCTTTGATTTTTTTTGAATCTGTAAAATGGGGATATTAAGTACTACTTACTTTATCTCCCACCTATGGGTATAGAGGCACAAATATGAATGTACACATTGTTCATATGTATCATTAAGAACCCTTATAATGGAGGGATACCCATCTAGGAACCAGGGGAAACAACTATGGGGCCTGATAGGGAATTGAAATCTGGTATCTTTTTGGTCACTAAACGCATAACATGTGCCTTACTCATACATGTGCATCAGAAACTCTGGTAGAGACAGTTTCTCAACCATTTATTTTGTGTGACCATCTATATAAGTCTTGATATACTTTTAGCAGGTAGGCTCACTATAAATATTTTATGAATAAATTAATGAACAAAGTTTTCTTTCTTTTTTTTTTTTTTAAATTTATGTATTTTGAGAGACAGAAAGAGAGCAAGCCAGTGGGGTAGGGACAGAGGGGGTTGGGGGAGACAATCCCAAGTAGATTCCCTGTTGTTAGTGCAGACCCTAACATGGGGCTTGATCTCACAAAATGTGGGATCTTGACCTGAGCTGAAACCAAGAGTTGGATGCTTAACTGACTGAACAATCCAGGTGCCCCTGAGCAAAGTTTACAGTGATGATCATCAATTTTCTAAAGCTAGGACAGATATTCTCTCTAAAAAAAAAAAAAAGGAAATAATTTTTACCACTTTGTTTTTCCCATTAATAATGAATATGTATGTTTTCTTTAGGAGGACTATGTTCATAATATGGCTTAAGGTCTTAAAATTTCGTCTTGGGTAAACTAATAAGCAAATCACCCAGAGCAGAGTATGAAATTATCTAGTTTGTCAAATGGTGAGTAACTGCCTCTCTATAAATTTGGAAAATACAAAAATGTAGAAAAATAATCCATTTATTGACTAGTAACCCTTACGCTGTATAATTTATTGGTACTTTCATTTCTTTAAAGTTATTGATAGACAACCCTATTTGTGAATCACTTCCAAGTGATTAGCAATTCAGTAGAAATTAATCATATGTAGTCATATATATGCTGACAAAACTTTCAAATTATATTTTAGATTATGTGTATTTTATTGGACTATATAAGTCACACTTTATAAATTTCATCTTCTATTTTATTCCAAAACTTACGGTTATCTTGATTAATGTCCTTTCTTGTTGAGTGTGTCCGTATTTCAAAGACTTGCACAAATGGTGATATAAATTGAATCCATTTCCCCCCTTTCCAATATGTGTGTGTGTGTGTGTGTGTATGTATTTTATTTTTTAAGTAAGCTCTATGCCCAACTGGGGCTCAAACTCACAACCCCAAGATCAGGAGTCTCTTGCTCTATCGACAGGCACCCCTAGATTTATATATATATTTTTTAATTTTTTAAAATTAAATTTATTTTATTTTTGAATCACTTGAAAGTGATTCACAAATAGGGTTGTCTATCAATAACTTTAAAGAAATGAAAGTACCAATAAATTATACAGCGTAAGGGTTACTAGTCAATAAATGGATTATTTTTCTACATTTTTGTATTTTCCAAATTTATAGAGAGGCAGTTACCATTTGACAAACTAGATAATTTCATACTCTGCTCTGGGTGATTTGCTTATTAGTTTACCCAAGACCAAAATAAAATAAATTTTAAATTTATTTATTTTTGAGAGAGACAGCGTGAGCAAGGGAGGGTCAGAGAAAGAGGGAAACACAGAATCCGAAGACAGGCTCCAAGCTCCGAGCTTTCAGCACAGAGCCCAACGCAGGGCTCAAACCCATGAACGGTGAGATCATGACCTGAGCCGAAGTTGAACGCTCAACCTACTGAACCACCCAGGCACCCCGATTTATGTATTTTTAAAAATAATTAGGAAATAATCTACAAACTTCAACAAGAAAATATTATTTATTTATTTTTAGTACATGCATGAACAGAGGAAGGGTAGAGGGAAAGAGAATCTTAGGCTCTATGCCCAGTGCAGAGCCTAATTTTAGGCTCTTTCTCATGATTGTGAGATCATGACCTGAGCTAAAATCCAGAGTCGGATGTTTAACCGACTAAGCCACCCAGCCTCCTGATACGAAAATATTTTAGACTTAGATGTGTTGGAATAGAAAACTACACATTTTTGTAAATGACACATGTATGTACTCAAATGTAGACATAAACATGAAAAACATTCTAATTAGGGATGAATAGAATATATATTTTTTAATATTGTTTTTAACATTTATTTATTTTTGAGAGAGAGAAAGAGACAGAATGCAAATTGGGGAGGGACAAAGAAAGAGGGAGACACAGAATCCAAAGCAGGTTCCTGGCTCTGAGCTGTCAGCATAGAGCCCGACACAGGGCTCAAACTCATGAACCGTGAGATCATGACCTGAGGTAAAGTCAGACACTTAACCAATTGAGCCACCCAGGCACCCCAGAATAGAATTTATTTTTAAGAATTTATCACTAGGCAGCCAAAATTTTTATACCCAAGTGTTTCAGGATTTTTCCAAGAACTAGAAAAATAATATTGTTTTAGTCTGTTTGGGTTGCTATAAAAAAATACCACAGACTGGGTAGCTCATAAACGAATTTATTTTTCACAGTTCCAGGGCCTGGAAGTCCACCATCAGGGTGCCAGCATGGTTAGGTTCTGGTGAAGGCCCTTTCCAGGTTGCAGACTGCCACCTCTTTCTGTGCCTCACAAGGTAGAAGGGGGTAGGAGCTCCTGGGTTTCTTTCATAAAAGCACTGATCCCATTCACGAAAGCCCCATCCTCGTGACTTAAGCATCTCCCCCCACCTCCTAAAATCATTACACTGGGCATTAGGATTTCAGTGTATGATTTTTGAAGGGACACAAGCATTCAAATAAATGTTGGAAAAATTATAACAAATAAATAATAACAAATACCCACTCGACAGCAGTTTTCAGTTTTGGGAAAGTAATTGCAATGCAAAACAGGTACTAGCATGAGTTCTGCCTTATTCTGAATAACTGTGCTGGGAGCTTTATTCTCTCTGAGTCAGAGAGAACTGATTCCAGAACTTTCTTTCTTAACACACAAATCAGTGTGTACATTTAAAAAAACCTTTTTTTAACACGTATTCATTTTTTGAGAGAGAGAGACAGAGTGTAAGCAGGGGAGGTGCAGAAAGAGAGGGAGACACAGAATCTGAAGCAGGTTCCAGGCTGAGCTGTCAGCACAGAGCCTGACGTTCATTGTCTATCAAACAGACAATGAACTCAATGATGAACTTAAGTTCTAGTTATTGTGTGCAACAAGACTTTGATTAACTAAGCCTTTGCAGCATTGAGGGTGTTTCTAAAATTTCTGTTCACTATATTTGGGGCAATCATTATATCCAACACTATTTACTGGGTGGTAGCGCTATGTGATGATGTACACACTAATTTGTGGGGCACTGAGTGGCTCAGTTGGTTAAGCACCAACTTCAGCTCAGGTCATGATCTCTAGTTCATGGGTTTCAGCCCCATGTCAGGCTCTGTGCTGACAGCTCAGCCTGGAACCTGCTTCAGATTCTGTGTCTCCCTCTCTTTCTGCACCTCCCCTGCTTGCACTCTGTCTCTCTCTCTCAAAAAATGAATAAGCGTTAAAAAAAGGTTTTTTTAAATGTACACACTGATTTGTGTGTTAAGGAAGAAAGTTCTGGAATCAGTTAATTCCCCAGATTTAAATCCTGGCTCGACCACTTATCAGCTAGGTTATCTCTATTACTATTACCTATTGAAATGGGGATGACAATGATAAGAACACCTGCCTCATAGAGTTAACTAAATAATATATGCAAAGCACTAACCAATAGTAAGTGCTTGGTAAGTGTTTATTTCACCCTTTCAAAAGGAAGAATGAAAATGTATACTTACAGATGCCTGGCTGGCTCAGTTTGGTAGAGCATCCAACTCTTGATGTCAGAATTGTGAGTTTGAGCCCCACATTGGATGTAGAGATTACTTTCAAAAAAATGTGTGCCTAGAAGTCTGTGATTTAGTATGCAACCCATCTATAGTTTAGGACTAGAGTAGAAAACATTATGGCTTTTTCCACGTAATACTTCACATCAAAAGTTTTATTTCTAGTCAGTTGAAAGTAATAAGAACGGGGAAACCTTGTCTTTAGAAGTAACCTTCCAGACAGAAAATAAGTATATAAGTTTTGGATACCTGGATTATTCCCTGAGGTTTAGCTACTAAAAGCAATATCCCATATTTTGAATCATGATTTATTACATGCCCAGTAGTAGTCATCACCAGTACCTAGTGCAGTGTCTACACAGTTAGGCATTCAAACATTTGCTCAATAAGTAAATGAATAAAAAGTAAATTCACAGTTAAAGCCAAGTATGAAGAGAATGTTTAATTTTTTTTTTTCATTTAGCTCCAGCAATGTAGTTTCCAACCAGCAAAGTGCATTCAGGTTATATGAATCAAGCTCTTTGGTCCACAGAGTAATGCATCATGGGATATTACAGTCATTGCTTTTACAACTGTGTGTGGTCCTGTAAAATTCTGTGCTCTTGGTGACAAATGAAGGAGGAAGACAGACACAGATGAGGACAAATCAAAACCAATGTCCTACCTCGGTGGCTCAGTCGGTTAAGCGTCCGACTTAGGTTCAGGTCATGATCTCACGGTTCGTGGGTTCGAGCCCTGCATCGGGCTCTGTGCTGACAGCTAGCTCAGAGCCTGGAGCCTGCTTCGGATTCTGTGTCTCCCTCTCTCTCTGACCCTCCCCTGTTCATGCTGTCTCTCTTTTTCAGAAATAAATAAAAAACATTAAAAAAAATTTTTAAAAACCCACCAATGTCCTACCAATGGAAGAGCACTGACACTTTTATGAAGAATTTAGACAAATTTGCAAACATACTGCAATTTTTATTTTTTTACTGAAAAAAATTTATTTTTTAATTTTTTTAATGTTTTTTTTTTAATTTCTTTCTAGGAGAGAGAGAGAGAGACAGAGAGAGACAGCGTGAGCAGGGGAGGGTCAGAGAGAGAGGGAGTCACAGACTCTGAAACAGGCTCCAGGCTCTGAGCTGGCAGTCAGCACAGAGCCCGACGCGGGGCTCGAACCCATGAACCGCTAGATCATGACCTAAGCGAAAGTTGGACGCTTAACCGACTAAGCCACCCAGGCACCCCTGAAAAAAATTTTAAATACATTTTATTTTGTATTTTAGTATTCCTTTTTAATGTTTTGTTCTTTATTTATTTATTTATTTATTTGAGAGAAAGAGAGAGAGAGAGAAACAGTGTGATTGGAGGAGCAGACAGAGAGGGAAAGACAGAATCTGAAGCAGGCTCCAGGTTCTGCACTCTCAGCACAGAGCCTGACATGGGGCTCAAACTCACGAACCACAAGATCATGACCAGAGCAGAAGTCAGACATTTAACCAACTGAGCCACCCAGACTCCCCCAATACTGCAATTTTTAAAACAGTGACTTACTGAGCTATGGAGGAAAAGTAAAAAGGGACCTGTTATTAAAGAGATGTTTCCCTTTTGCCTGATTTATATGGCCTGATTGTCCCATTAGTCCATATATATTAGTCTAAATATATTCATGTGATAGACTTAATGATGGCTCCCAAAATGTCCGTGTCTTAATTTTGTGAACATATGAGTATGTTACCTTACATGGCAAAACAGATTCTGTAAATAGGATTAAGATAAGGGTCTTGAGATGGGGAGATTATTCTGAATTATCCCAGTGGGGCCAGCGTAATCAGAAGGATCCTAATAACAGGGAGACAGGAGGAAGGATGAGAGTCAGGAGACTGGAAGACACTGTGCCGTTGGTTCTAAAGATGTAGGAAGAGATCATGAGTCAAGGAATTCAGGTAGCTTCTAGAAGCTGGAAAAGGCAAGGAAACAGATTATCCCCTGTGGCCTCCAGAGGAATGCAACCCCACTGATAGTTTAATTTCAGCCCAGTAAAACCCATTTTGGACTTCTGACCCACAGAACTGTAAGATAATAATCTATGTTGTTTTGGGGTTTGGGTTTTTTTTTTTTTTTAAGTTTATTTTGAGAGAGAGGGAGAGAGAGAGGAGGGATAGGGACAGAAAGAGAGGAAAAAAGAGAGAATCCTTATTAGACTCCACACTCTCAGTGCAGAGCCCAATGTGGGTCTTTATCTCACAAACCATGAGATTACAACCTGAGCTGACATCAAGAGTCAGACACTTAACTGAGGCACCCAGGTGACCCTAAACTATGTTGTTTTAAGCCACTAAATTTGTGGCACTTTGTTAGGACACCAAGTTTCTATTATACATTTATTAATCTGCACTTAACTTATGGAGACACTAATTTGTAGTCAGTACAAACTGAAATTTACTTCTAGTTCCCTTGGATTAAAACCGGAGTTATCCTAGAGTGCCTGGCTGAGTCAGTAGAGCCTGCGACTCTTGATCTTACGGTCATGAGTCCGAGCCCCGTGCTGGGCATATAGAGTCTACTTTAAAAATAAATAGAATAAGGGGCGCCTGGGTGGCTTAGTCGGTTAAGCGTCCGACTTTTCGCTTAGGTCATGATCTCGCAGTTCGTGGGTTCGAGCCCCGCGTCGGGCTCTGTGCTGACTGCCAGCTCAGAGCCTGGAGCCTGTTTCGGAGCCTGTTTCGGAGTCTGTGTCTCCCTCTGTCTCTGACCCTCCCCTACTCACGCTGTCTCTCTCTCTCCTAGAAATAAATTAAAATATTAAAAATAAATAAATAAATAGAATAAGAAAATAAGAAACAAAACAAAACTGGAGTTATCCTTTGAAAAGTGATTCATTCCAAGGCTGGGGTAGGAAAAATATATAAAATGAATCTAGAAATACTTTCTGGTATCAGAAAGTGAGAAAGTGCTAAAAAAAAAAGTTTAGCATATGTCAAAAGGGTACAGACATTAGCCTGAAAAGGCTATCAATGCCTAAAGCTGGAAGTTGAACAATGAAATAATGATAATTTGGATTATAACTCCCCAAGTAAAATATAAATATATACTCATGACTCCATAATAAAATAAGTACATACATACATACATATATGAATGGAGGAGAATGGACAATTCCATTGAATGTTACAACTAATATGGGAAAGTTTGAACAGAAGCAGAATATTTACGTAGTTCAAAGTATGTCTCCCATGACATTAAAAAAATTTTTTTTTAATCTTTATGTATTTTTGAGAGAGAGAGAGACAGAGCTCAAGTAGGGGAGAGGCAGAGAAAAAGAGGGAGACACAGAATCCGTAGTAGGCTCCAGGTTCCAAACTGTCAGCACAGAGGCCAATGTGGGGCTCGAACTCACAAACCGTGAGATCATGACCTGAGCCGAAGTGGGATGCTTAACCGACTGAGCCACCCAGGTGCCCCTCCCATGATATGTTAAAATTATAAATGGAAAAGCAGTAACTGTACAGTGGAGAAATCCAGATGACACCAGCTTAACTAAGTAATCAAGATCAATAATCATTAGTGTGGCGGGCAGAATTTTAAGATGCCCGCTCACTCCCTCTGTCCTTCCTACCTTTGATATATATGCCTTGCATCCAGGTTGTGAATATAATGGATTTTAATCCTGTAATGAGATTATAGTATGTGACACAGTTGACTTTAAGAAAAGGGAGATGGTCCCAAATACATTTCCAAAGTTGAACTAGATCTGTCAGACCTGGCGAGAAGTGGTGTTTAAACAACTCAACAACAATGAAAACTATAGAAAACTTATGAAGGAAATTGAAGAAGACACAAAGAAATGGAAAAACATTGCATGCTCATGGATAGGAAGAATAAATATAAGATGTCATTACTACCCAAAGCTATCTACACATTCAATGCAATTCCAATCAAAATTGCACCAGCATACTTCTCAAAACTAGAACAAACTATCCAAAAATTTGTATGGAACCACAAAAGACCCCAAACAGCCAAAGTAATACTGAAAAATAAAACCAAAATGGGAGGTATCACCATCCCAGACTTTAGCCTCTACTACAAAGCTGTCATCATCAAGACAGTATGGTATTGGCACAAAAACAGACACATAGACCAATGGAACAGAATTGAGAACTCAGAAGTGGACCCAAAAGTATACAGCCAATTTATCTTTGACAAAGCAGTGAAGAATATCCAATGGAAAAAAGACAGCCTTTTTAACAGATGGTGTTGGGAGAACTGGACAGCAACATGCAGAAGAATGAAACTAGATCATTTTCTCACACCATGCACAAAAATAAACTCAAAACGGATAAAGGACCTGAACGTGACACAGGAAACTATCAACACCCTAGAGGAGAAAGCAGGAAACAACCTCCTTGACCTCCACCGCAGCAACTTCTTACTTGACACATCCCCAAAAGCAAGGGAATCAAGAGCAAAAATAAATGATTGGGACCTCATCAAGATTAAAAGCTTCTGCACAGCAAAGGAAACAACCCACAAAACTAATAGGCAACCAACGGAATGGAAAAAGATAGTTGCAAATGACATATCAGATAAAGGGTTAATATCCAAAATCTATAAGGAACTCACCAAACTCCACACCCGAAAAACAAACAACCCAGTGAAGAAATGGGCAGAAGACATGAACAGACACTTCTCCAAAGAGGACATCCAGATGGCCAACAGACATATGAAACGATGCTCAGCATCCCTCCTCATCAGGGAAATACAAATCAAAACCACATGAGATACCACCTCACACCAGTCAGAGTGGCTAAAATGAGCAAATCAGAGAACGCGAGATGCTGGCGAGGATGTGGAGAAACGGGCACCCTCCTACACTGTTGGTGGGAATGTAAACTGTACAGCCCCTCTGGAAAACAGTGTGGAGGTTCCTCAAAAAATTAACAGTAGAACTCCCTATGACCCAGCAATAGCACTGCTAGGAATTTACCCAAGGGATATAGAAATGCTGATGCATAGGAGCACATGTACCCCAGTGTTCAGAGGAGCACTCTCAACAATAGCTAAAACATGGAAAGAGCCTAAGTGTCCATCAATGGACGAATGGATCAAGAAGATGTGGTTTATCTATACCATGGAATACTACATGGCAATGAGAAACAATGAAATCTGGCCATGTGTAGCAACATGGATGGACCTTGAGGGTGTCATGCTGAGCGAAATAAGTCAGGCAGAGAAGGACAAATATCCTATGTTTGCACGTATAGGAGGATTAGGAGGAACTTAATGGAGGAACAAGGGGGAGAAGAAGGGGGGAAATGGTGGGGGAAAGGGGGAGAGGCAAACCATGAGAGACTCTTGAATGCTGACAAAAACTGAGGACTGATGGATGTGGGGGGGAGGGGGAGATGGGCACGGAGGGGGGCACTTGTGGGGATGAGTACTGGGTGTTATATGGAAACCAACTTGACAAACTATTTGTAAAAAGAAAAAAAAAAAAAGAAAACGGAGATGGTCAGTTGGGGTCTGGCCTAATTGTATGTACCTTTTATTTTACTTATTTTATTATTTGTCAGATTTTATTTTTAAGTAATCTCTACATCCAACATGGGGCTCAAACCTATAATTCCAAGATCAAGAGGCCCATGCTCTCCCAATCCCTTTATGAGTCTTTTAAATCTTGGCCTAGAAGCTAGAGATTCGAGGTATGAAAAGGATTGTCTGGGAAGTGCTCCTGCTGCCCTTGTAGACAGAGGCAACATGCAAGCAGAACTTGAGAGTGGCCTCTAGGAACTGCGAGTGATCCCTGGCTGCCGATAGCCAGAAAACGGGCCCATCCTCTACCCAAGAAGCTGAATTCTGCCAACAAGCTGCATGAGGTAGGAAGAGGGGCAAAAGGTCCACATGTGAATGCAGCCATCGGACACATTGATTTTGGCCTTGTGAGACCCTGAGCAGGAAGCCCAGCTGCAGCTTGCCTGGACTTCTCACATCCAGAATCTGTAAGTTAATAAGTGGGTGGCTTCTTACAGCTCTGGCTCTGTGATTTACTCCAGCAGCAGAAGAAAACTATACATGCAGATGTAACACATCGCAACATATGCCCCCTGATAGGATGCTCTGAAAAGGACCTGTGGCATATGAGATTTTCTTGCCCAAAATACACTACCTCATCTAATCATGGGAAAACATAAGAGAAACCCAAGTGGAGAGTCTACAAAATGACTGACCAGTACTCTTCAAGGCGGTTGAGATCATGAGAGACAAGGAAAGACTGAGGGTCTGGAGCAGACACAAGATGGTAGTGGTAAACTGGTGAAATCTGCAGTTTAGTTCATAACAAAAACTACAACAAAACATGCAGTCATTTCTCTCTAGAACTGGCTAGTCTACATAACCGTAAATAAATCACTTGCTGGAACCCGGTTTTTCTAGTTGTTAGGTAACACAAATAGCAGTTTGTAGTGGTATTTTAGGATTCTTAGCTGAGGGGCGCATGGGTGGCTCAGAACGTTAAGCATCTAACTCTTGGTTTCAGCTCAGGTCATGATGGAGTCTGCTTGGGATTCTCTCTCTCTCCCTATCCCTCTCCTGCTCATACTCTTTCTCTCTCAAAATAAACTTTAAAAAATAAATAAAAGGTTGTTAACTGAAATAGTTCTGTTGCTTACTGTTTGTTTTTTAATAGTTCTGTTTTCCTTTAAGAAAAATTCTGGAAGAGTTGATGTGTTTTGGAAGACTTAGTATGCTCCAACATTGTAATGATTTTGAGGCACTGATACAGATTAATGAAAGCAAATACTATGAATGGATATAATCCAAAAATGAAAATCTGGAAAGCTTAGTACACAGTGGAGGCTTTTTGTGGCTGTTGCTTTGCTGTATGCTTTTTCCTTTTATTGCAAATTAAGAAGTTGGCATAAACAATAAATATACAAGATCCTTTTACAGCTTAAAAGAATGAACATTTCAGAAATTTTCTGAGCTCAAGTCAGGATAAAGAGAAGCAACCAAAAAAGAATTCAGTAACAGACCATTCAAACAGTTTAATTCAGACAAGATAGAAACCCCCCTTCTAATAGAAAAAAGAAAAAAAAAAAGGACAAATGGCCTGCATGGAGTATTTACATGAGCTTCTTTTTTTTCAAAGTTTATTTATTTACTTCCAGAGAGTGAGCATGAGCAGGGGGAAGCGTGGAGAGAGAGAGAATCCCAAGCAGGCTTCACACTGTCAGCAAAGAGGACCCAGGGCTCAAACTTATGACCCAGGAGATCATGACCTGCGCCGAAACCAAGAGTTGGTTGCTTAGCCGACTGCTCCACCAAGGTGCCGCTACATGAGCTTTCTAGGAATGGTATCATGAGTCTGCCCCTATACGTTTTTTGTTAGCTCTATTTCAGAGAGATGGACACATACAGCATGGATGGAATGATCATTGATCACATCATCGGTGATTACTGTATAAAGTACTCTAACTTTGCTGCTCATACATTTTAGGTAACATAATTCTTCCCTCCTTCCATAGAGAGAAACACAATGCTTACCATTTCTAGCTCAAAACTGGCTTAACGGCCTCTTCTGAGGTTAATGTTAACATCGTTTGGGACAGAGTAACAGGAAGCATCTGTGTGTCTTACCACAAACTGAGATGATCCATTCTTCCCCCATCAGAAGTATAAATTCTGTTGGTATTAAATTACTTAATTGCTTCTGCTTTATACATTACTGCATTAAAACATTTAGATATATAAAACTAAAATGATTTATGACTATGTAAGTATTTATTTAGTTCTTCCCAGTTGGTCAATATTGATTCTTTCCCCCCCCCTATAAATTATTATTTATTTACTTAGTTATTTTTAAAGTTTTAATTTAAACTCCAGTTAGTTAACATATAGTATCATATTAGTTTTGGGTGTATAATATAGTGATTCAACAATTCAGACATCACCCTGTGCTCACCACGTCAAGTGCACTCCTTAATTCCCGTCACTTATTTAACCCAGCCCTCCACCCCCTCCCTTTTCCTCTATAATTTAAAGGAAACTTATATTATGACAGCTGTTCTTAGATCTCTTTTGTTTTTATGTTCTAGAACCATCTATGGCTACAGCAAAATTTCAGGGAATCATGTTAGTCAATTAGCAGGTGCTAAGTTTCCTAGAGGAGCAGATGGAATAATCATGTCCTACAAAATGGGGAGGGTACTACTTGATCTTTCCTCAAATATGCTACAGAGTTTCCATACAAAAGGCTATGACTAAAACCATACTTTTCTTTTTTAAAAAAATTTTAAGTTTATTTATTACTTTTGAGAGAGAGACAGAGAGAGCACAAGCAGGGGAGGGTCAGAGAGAAGGAGAGACAGAATCCCAAGCAGGCTCCACACCTTCAGTGCAGAGCCTGATGTGGGGCCCAAACTCACAAACTGTGAGATCATGACCCGAGCTGAGATCAAGTGCAGGACACTTAACCAACTGTGCCACCCAGGTGCCCCATAAAACCATATTTTTCTCCTCTTGTATGTTTGCAGAAGATCCTTATATGATCTTTTATAATGTATTTTTTACTTTTTGAACTGTAGAGTTTTCAATATTAAGTGGCATTAGTCATTTAAGAATAGAGTATGCATCTAAAGTTTTTTTAGCAATAAAAAATATACGACAGAAAAAAGCCAATAGAAAAAAGCAGCATACTTAGCACTGCTCCCAGATTTTTTAACTCGACTATAATATGGATAATTGGACTATATTGGTATCATTAGAATTGTACAGATATTTTACTAATCACCTTGGGACTCTCTTAGTGAGGTTGAAAGTCTGCATTTGCTTCCTCAGAACTCTTATTCAACCTACAGAATAGCCATATCTTAAATTTTTTTAATGTTTATTTTTGAGATAGAGAGAGAGAGACAGAGCATGAGCAGGGGAGGGGCAGAGAGAGGAGACACAGAATACAAAGCAAGCTCTAGCCTCTGAGCTGTCAGCACAGAGCCCGACGCAGGGCTCAAATTTGTGAACCGCAAGATTCATGACCTAAGCTGAAGTTGGATGCTTAACCAACTGAGACACCCAGGCGCCCCTCGAATAGCCATATCTTAATTATGTAATGGTCTCAAGGACATTGTACTGGTTAAGAATTCAAAATCTCAAATATTCATTAATTTAATAAATATTTATGGTGCAAATTTTGTGCCAGGTACTGTTCTAGATGCTTAGTGAACAAAATAGATTTTTTTTAAAAAAGGAGGGATGCTTGGTTGGCTCAGTCAGTAGAGCATGTGACTCTTGATCTCAGGGTCATGAGTTCAAGTCCCACACTGGGTGTGAAGCCTACTTAAAAAATAAAATAAAAATAAATTTAAGGGGTGCCTGTGTGGCTTAGTTGGTTAAGTGTCCAACTTCAGCTCAGGTCATGATCTCACAGTTCGTGGGTTTGAGCCCTGTGTTGGGCTCTGCGCTGCCAGCTTCAGATCCTCTGTCTCCCTCTCTCTCTCTGCCCTTCCCCTGCTCTTGCTCTCTCTCAAAAATAAATAAAACATTTTTAAAAACTTTTAAAATAAATTGCTGCTACTACTAATAATAGTAAAGGAAAAAACCCTAGCCTTCATGGCACTTATATTTTTTAAAATGGGATCTAAATAAAGTAAAACATCTCTAAAACAATAGGTCTCTTCTCTCTTGCCAGAGTGAAGCCACTTGAGGGAAGGGGCTGCTGTTTCCCCAGTATCCGAACTGCAGTGCCCAGCCTACTATAAATGATTAATCGATATTCCTTGAATAATTAAATAGCAGAAGATCCTTTTTGCTTAAGTACAAATAACGCTTCTTTATTGCCTGTTGTATCTGTTCAAATTTTTCAGCTTGGCCTCCAGAGTTCTCTCCCTTGGGCCCTACCCTACAACTTTATTTTCCACTATTTTTCAGCACACCCCTGGTAGTACTATAGAGAAGATACAGTCACTCTTGCTTTACCTCACACCACTTCCTCTGTCCCAGATAAATAAAAGCCGTCTCCATTTAGATTCGACAGACACTCATCTAGGATCTTTTATGTGCCAGGACTGTGCTAGAGATTTTCCTGTATTTTCTTGAATGTACACAAGCACACTCGCAGGGTTTTAGAAGGAGCAAAGGAAGCTCAGAGTTCTGAGAGCCGCCCCGGGTCACTAAGCTACCCAGTAGGGCCTGAGCGTCCACCACAAGCGCAGGCAGCCTTCTCTCCTTGCTCTGCCCCTTTGGCTCCCTACTGAGCCCTTGCTTGTCTCCAGGGCCTCCTGGATCTTATCTATTTTTGCAGTTAGACTGTAAGCTCCCTGTGCCCAACTATGTTCTATCTTCTAATTCCCCAGAGTCCGAGTGCCACGCCCAGCAAGCGCTCAGTAACTAGTTCACTAACTGAAGGAATGCTAACCAATTTGGGCCCAGTCTCCTATTTTCAACTGTTACAAAGTTAACCTTTGGAATAAATTCCATTTTTTTTGGTAAGAATTTATTTTTAAATAATCTATGCACCCAATGCGGGGCTCAAATTTACAACCCCGAGATCAAGAATTGAGATCTTGATCTTCTGAATTGAGCCAGCCAGGTGCCCCCACAAATTCCATCTTCTCAGTTAAGTTTTACATGGTCAGAACTTGCTGTGTGAAAAAAGTGCTTCCTTTCGGTCTCAAATACCTCATCTGAGATTTCAGTTATCTTTGACTTCACGTAAACGATTTAACGTTCAGCTGATCTACTTCGTTCGCTGACTTTAATCACAATCCTGTTCAGTTTATTTTCCAAGCACAGAAGTCCGAGTGTTTCTGGGCTCTCTTTCATCCTTTTGACCACACAGCGTCTTGAGATAACGGCAAGTAAACTTCATGGACAAACTGCGTTTTCACGAGATAACCTATCCGGGGTCACGAGTTCTCTCATCAGCCTGCAGATTTGCCCCCAGCATGTTTAGCTTGGCCAGCAGTTGAGAAAAAAGAAAACCTGAATTCTTTTTAAGCATCTCTGTGCCTCAAGTGCCTCTCCGATTCCACCTCTCCTTCCAGTCTTCAATCAGGCCAGTTTAGACCTTTATCCTGCACCTCAGCTGTGAAGCCCGCAAGGACCGGGCCCGTCTGGTTCACTACTTATCCACTGCAGGGCGCCACACATTTCAGCCGCATAATACACACCAGTAGCTCTTCAGCTTTTTGTTCCAGTTCACCATAAAAATGCATACGTGTGCATGTAACTGAAGCGAACAGTTTCATGAAATAAACTTTGACCACAATGACTCCGGCTATTTTCCATTCTATCATTCTATTCTCTTCAGTAGGTTATGAGCTGCGAAGTAGATTTCTTAAGTTCCCTGTTTCAAACACAATATGCCGCAGAGTTGAGGGGAGTTCTCTTAGCACTGTATCACCTAGTACCCTGTAAAGGAAGACCCCTGTGATCATTTTCCATTGGAGCCAAGTTCTAGGGAAATACCCATCATTCTGGCACACAGCTGAGTGAATAAAATACACTGACTGGCTTTGTGTTGGTGGAGTCTGTTCTTGCTGTGAAAATATATAGTTTAGTATATAGTTCAATAGTGTTTAAAATTACACTTTCATTTCATCAAGAGCACTAATAACTTCAAAGAGAAATCTCACATAAATCTTCCAAGAAAATAATAAATACGTAAATAGGGTTCTAATTAATGTGGTATTCTTCAATACTTAAAAAAAATTTTTTTAAATGTTTTACTTATTTTTGAGAGAGACAGAGCATGAGCATGAGCACAGAAGGGGCAGAGACAGAGGGAGACACAGAATCTGAAGCAGCCTCCAGGCTCTGAGTTGGCAGCAGAGAACCTGACGAGCGGCTTGAACTCACAAACTGAGAGATCGTGACCTGAACCTAAGTAGAATACCTAACCGACTGAGCCACCCAGTAGCCCCTGTTCTTCAATACTTTAGAAACTGATTCTAGGGTAAGGTCCCTTTCAGTTTTCTTTCTTTTTTTTAATGTTTGTTTATTTTTGAGACAGAGAGTGAGTGGGGTAGGGAGCAGAGAGAGAGAAGGAGACAGAATTGGAAGCAGGCTCCAGGCTCTGAGCTGTCAGCACAGAGCCAGACACAGGGCTCAAACTTGTGAACTGCGAGATCATGACCTGAGCCAAAGATAGCTTAACATACTAAGCGACCCAGGTGCCCCATGGCCCCTTTGTTTTCTTTGCTTTTAATTTTTTTTTTAACATTTATTTATTTTGAGAGACAGAGCGTGAGCCGGGGAGGTTAGAGAGAGAAAGACACAGTGTCTGAAGCAGTCTCCAGGATCCGAGCAGTCACCCCAGAACCTGACGTGGGGCTTAAACTCACAAACCACAAGATCATGACCCGAGCCGAAGTCAGCCGCTTAACTGACTGAGCCACCCAGGCACCCCACCTTTCAGTTTTCTAATGAAAGTCCTACTTTGATGCCAGTCACTATGAATTCAGAGAAAAGAAATAGGAACGGACAGTTAGGTGTCAGATATTATACCACAGATGGTCATATAAGCCATCTTATTCAAGCAATGGTGTTAAGAATGAGAGCATTGTGGGGCGCCTGGGTGGCTCAGTCGGTTAAGCGTCCGGCTTCGGCTCAGGTCATGATCTCATGGTTCGTGGGTTCGAGCCCCGTGTCGGGCTCTGTGCTGACAGCTAGCTCAGAGCCTGGAGACTGCTTCAGATTCTGTGTCTCCCTCTCTCTGACCCTCCCCTGCTCATGCTGTCTCTCTCAGAAAAAAAAAAAAAAAAAAGAATGAGAGCATGGAGGTCTGAGAGTCTAGGGAACTTGCCCGTTTGTATAGCTAGTAAATAAATATTAGCTATGAGATTCACACATGGTTTTCTGATCTAAACCCCACAGTTCTAACGCTGTATTTGCATTTTAAAACAATACCTGTGTGCTAAAACAGGTAGTTGGAAATGTTACACGTCAAACATCTACTAGCTCCTTTGTGGGATGGCTCTTTTTGAAGTTATTTCATAATCTTTTTTACGATTCATTGTCAGCAGTCTTTCTTCTGCAGTGCCTCATGTTGAAATTTACATGCGTTTGTCATTCTTTAGGATGGCTACTGAAGGGGTTACCTGGCCCCCATAGTCTCCTGTTGTGCGTTCTGTGTGTACTCTTCCTGTACCCCATTTTATATTTCTTAACACTTTGAGTCTGACGGACACCAAAATTTCAACTAAACTTAAAATTCTTTTTTAAAGTTTATTTATTTTTATTATTATTTTTTAAATAGTGTATTGTCAATAAACTTAAAATTCTTTATGTCAGACTGTCACTTATCTGGGTATTCAAAACTATCTGGGAAAAAAAATCAATGGACTGTTTATATTTTAATGCAGATAGTGGGTATACCGTAATCATAGTCTCCTTTCATCTTTTTCCGTGTTGAGGTCAACTTGGGTCTAGTGCTAAGCCCACTGTCTTGGTTGTGTTTCAAAACAAAACCAAAACAAAAACAGTTCTCCCTGACCTTGAGCCACACTGCTTGTAAGGTGTTTATTGGGAAGCAATCAAAAAGAGCAGCTGACCTTTACAGAGCACTTACTATGTGCTGGAAACCCTGCCTCGGGCAATCCTCACAACTCTGTAATCCTCAATTTGACAGACAAGGAAACGGAGGGGTTACGTCGGGGTTACGTCGCTTGCCTAGGATCAGTGGTAAACCAGATGGCCTTGACTGAAGACTGACCTCCCAACCACATCAGGCCCCTTTGCGCCAGAGGAACACGTGTGGAAGATAACCAACAAACAAAACAAAAAACCTAGAAAACAAGGATTTAACTTGCAGTGCTCAGAACAGAGGCATCAAGACAAGAATGGCCCTGGCTTGCTGTGTGGGGCAAAAAACAGCAACAACCTGGGGCACGTGGATGGTTCAGTTAAGCGTCTGACTTCGGCTTAGGTCATGATCTCACAGTTCGTGGGTTCAAGCTCCATGTCGGGCTCTCTGCTGACAGCCAGCTCAGCTCCTGAAGCCCATTTCTGATTCTGTGTCTCCCTCTCTCTCTGCCTCTCCCCTGCTCACGCTGTCTCTCTCTCTCAGAAATAAATAAAAACATTAAAAAAAATTTAAAAACAAAACAGCAACGACCTAATCGAGGGATGAGGTTGGATAATTTTTAGTAGAATCTTATCTACATCCGTCCCTTCATTTCTTCCTTTTTCTGGTTTTCCTTAATAAAACAAAATGCAGGGGCCCCTGGGTGGCTCAGTTGGTCGAACAACCGACTCTTGATTTTGGCTCAGGTCATGATCTCACGGGTTTGTGTGACCTAGCCCTGTGCTGAGCTCCAGGCTGCCAGCACAGACCCTGCTTGGGATTCTCTCTCTTTCTTCTCTCTCTCAAAAGAAAGTAAAAAAAAAAAAAAAAAAAAGCAAATACCTACTTGTAAGCTCATGTAGCATCCAGACATTGAGCTGGGGCTCAATCCCACAAACCATGAGATCGTGACCTGAGCGGAAATCAAGAGGGTTGCTTAACCAACTGAGCCGCCCAAGTGGCCCAAGTTACTCCTTACTTCAGTTGAGAGAGAGAATTTACCCCCTTCCCCCAACCTTACTATTGAATTCTGGCAGTCTGTAACAAATACATGACAAAGATGTTACAGTGTAGCAAGTCCAAACTAATTAACGGACATTTCCAGAACATCACTGTAGATGAGCTATTTGGAACCAGGAATTTATTTTCCCATGGAAATAGTGGTTAAGTTCCCAGTGGGTCTACAAAAGTTCCCTTAACCAGGAATGTAGCAGAAATGAACACTGTAATCTTTGTGTTGACCTTTGCTTGTTATTCTGAGGGCTCTATGGACTTCTCTTCTTACTACAATGTTTTAGCTAACCACCACTTTGGGGACAGATTTGAAATCATAGCAAAGGTTGCCCATCATTTATAATTCTGCTCAACTCCAAGCATCAATGCAGACAGCTGGGCTGTTACATTCTTCTGCCTACAGCACGATACGGCGGTGACAGGGCACCAGGGACATGTCTTGCCCCTGCTGCTGCCAGTGACCATCAGGTTCCTGGAGGATATCTTTTGGCCCTTGTGGGGATTAAAAAACAAACAACTTTTCTTGATCTCTGGTTTGGCATCATGTCTCAGTGCCCCTGGGTTAGGTGTTAGAACTTGGAGATTACCTGATCATGTGTGCTTTGACTCTAGTTGAATCTATATTACAGAAATGTCATACTAAAACAATCTCATCTAAAGCTATGAGGTGGAAGTCTGCCAAATATGCTGCTCTCAGAAACACTTTCTTGCAGGACACGGTAACCACCATAAAGCCAAATCTTTGTTTTCGATAGAAACATTACCAACAAATGTTTCCAAAACAGAAGTGCTTAAAATGAAAAAAAAATTGTGTTTATGGCCATCACCACAGCACGGTTTTGAAGACTTTTAGGCTCTGTACACACACCACACACCCCGCTCCTACCTTTTCACCTCCTTGGGAGTTTTTACACTGGCTAGGGACTCTTGATGTGACTGTAGCACCTGCTTTTAGAAATGTCAGGAAAAACATTTGTATGATTAGAGAAGGTTTATATCCATAGCCCTATCCCTCCAAAAAGTTCCCGTGTGTAATTTATATAACCGTGTCTGCTGCCCATGTCTTTTAAAACACTTAATGATTCTGTCAGCAAACATTTGCCAATAAAGGCATGGTTTATCGCATAAAGATATCTAATATATCAAACATGCATAACTCTTTTCCTTGAAATCTACACAATCTATCTATGAATGAGAGCTTTTTAGGATATAGGCGGTATTTTGTTTTCTTTTTTTCTTTAACACTTATTTATTTTTGAGAGACAGAGAGAGACAGAGCATGAGCAGGGGAGGGTCAGAGAGAGAGGGAGACACAGAGTCTGAAGCAGGCTCCAGGCTCTGAGCTGTCAGCACAGAGCCTGGCACGGGGCTCGAACTCACGATCATGACCTGAGCCAAAGTTGGATGCTTAACTGACTGAGCCACCCAGGCGCCCCTAGGCGGTATTTTCTTAACTTCAATATAATGTTCACAATAAGGTGGTTAATTTTTACATTAAAATCATTAATACCAAAATACAGATCAATTAAAGATTCTAATAGTAAAAATATTAAGGAAAATATTTCCTATTTCAACTAAAGGCCAAGCTGCTTGTGAAATTAAGGCTTCTGAAATTAAAAGAATAAAAGACTAAAAGACACTACCGCTTCAGGTATCACACACGGTAAAACTCTGGCATTCACAGATGCAGTTCATTGTCATCCATTAACTAGATCTTTATATAAAACAGTATAACTTTACAACCACAGGTAACAGCAGCATTTCCAATTATGCTAGTACTTTACAGCATATACTGTTAGTTTTCAGTATCAAGAGGAAGTCTCTCGGAGCGCCTGGATGGCTCAGTTGGTTAGGTGTTCGACTATGGCTCAGGTCAGGATCTCACGGTTCATGAGTTCGAGTCCCACATTGGGCTCTGTGCTCACAGCTAGCTCAGGGCCTGGAGCCTGCTTTGGACTCTGTGTGTCTCCCTCTCTCTGACCCTCCCCTGCTCATGCTGCCTCTCTCTCTCTCAGAAATAAATAAAACATTAAAAAAAAAAAGAGGAAGTCTCTCAATCACAGTTCTATTTCAATTGACAACTATATTTATTTTTTTTGCATTCCTCAACATAATGGATAGATTTAGTTTCTAGACCTCACGAAGGTGAAACAGGCCACTTGTCACTAATGAAGAGGACTCCAATTGCTGGCTACTCAAAATTTGGTTTTGGCACAGAGCACATGGCAGGAATTTAGCATTTCCAGATATAGAACATAGAGCTGTGGTAGGCAATTCTAGAGCACAAGGAGTATTTGAAATCTTTTTAGAAAGTTTCAGGGCCAAGAAGTTATCCCAACAGTATTTAAGTGAAGAAAGGAAAAAGGAGGAGGAGGAGAGAAAAGAAGGTAAAATAACTCTGTTTGGAGCTCTTGGGGGTATTAAATGAGAGCAGATACATCAAGTGTCCAGCAAGGTTACCAAAATGCACTAGGTTCTCAATAATGTTAGTATTGGGAATTTTACTGAGCAAAAGTAGGGTTATTTAAGATTAACTATGTAATTCTGTTTGCACCTGCAGCATCTAGGAATTGGAAAGACATAGCACCTAAAATGAATTCAATTATCACGTGAAACACTGACCAATTAAATTCACCAATATTGCAAATGTAGTGAGATTTCTTTCTTTGTTAAGCTGTAATTCCCCAAGTCTGGGTTATTTAGCTCAGCTGGTAGATACATCATGGATTATAGCCATGTACAAGTCAAGCTTTATAAAGAGAAAGACATTGAGATGCTAAGATTATGCACCATATCCCATATCCCTATCACGCAAGTAAGTTTGGAGTCACAAGAGGGATTGCATAAAAGGGTGCAGTCAGCTTAAAGCAAACACATCTTAATTTCTTGAAAATGTAAAGCATTCCTATAAGTTTACATCATATATAGGAACAAGTTCGAAAACACGTTTTTCAAGTCCACTAGGGTTCCACATTAAGAGAAGTAATTTTCTTGTTATGACCAATGTGTTTGCTCTCCAAATTTTTTTTTTTTTTTTAAGATTTTCTTTTTTTAAGTAATCTCTACACCCAACGTGGGGCTCGAACCTACAACCCCAAGATCAGGAGTCACATGCTCTACCAACTAAGCCAGCCAGGCGCCCCTCCAAATGTTTTTTTTTTAAAAGTTGTACATAGAACACAACTTCACAATTGAGGTTTCCAAGATGGTAAGAATCCGTTAATTTTACACCTTAATGATTTCAGATTTTTCTACTACAGAGAAAAATAAAAGGTCACAAAAAGAAAACCCAAATTATTCAGGTACTGTATTCAGATTTAGAAGACAAAGATGGGAGTCAACATGAAAATAATAATGATCTGATATATGCATTATCTGAACTCACTTTAACCTTGAGGGAATTTCTAAATTTGGAATCTCAAGAAATAAACATTTTAAAGTGAAGTCTTCAGTTATTTCTAAATGCTTTGCGATACACTTTAAATGAGAGAAATGAAATATTCTGCTGATTCAAGGCACTAATATCACAAATGCGTTCCCACTAGGTTGGCCAACGTGTGTCAGAAACATAACTTTTCGTACAAGATTCAGTTCATCATTCCCTGTAGAACTTACAAAAAGACCCTGTGATCATTTTCTGGTATTCTTCTCTTTCTTCGCAAAAATAGAGAAATCGCTGTGTAATTTGTTCTCCTCCAATAAGAGTCCATGGGAACTGTTGCAAGTGGGCGGCACCCTTCCCTCATCTCTTTGCTACCTCAGCTTTCTGTAACCTTGATCCCATTTATTTAGGAAGCTTTGGTCATTAAAAAAAAAAAATAGATCCGTGACAACCACTGCAATATATTAAAAGTGATTTATACAAGCTGGCAGCACATTGGAAGTTATGAACTAACAACATATCAATCAACTCTAACAAAAACACACATTTTTCCATTCTGTGAGACAGAAAGTGGACAGCAACATGTGCGATGCACCAAAGATCTAAACCCTGAAGATTCTGATTAGGAAATCAAATATCTGGGTATAATAAGGAATTTTCTCTATAAGTAATGTTAAAGAAAATCTAAAGCGATCTTTCCAAGTCTGTTTCCAGTTTCACAGTAACCCTTCTTCATGGGTAGACCATAACAGAATGAGAATTATTCTCAGAAATGTGCTCAGTTATACTTAAGTTGTATTTAACCTCTCAGTGATCTCTGCCTTCATTGGTACTGTGAAAAATAAATAGTCATATCATGCCTTTCTGGACAGTCAATAGATTTTATTTACATGGCTTTGAGAAAAGGAGACAAAAGACATCCCTGAACAATGTCTTTCAGCAATCTCAGTTTTGAGTGGAAAATATAATGCACATGTTTATATGTAAAGCGACTTGCAAATATGCAGGTAAAAACATATCAATAGACAAATAAAGATACAGTGGCTATGAAGTCTCTTGAAGTACACATTTATAAACTGACCACCAGACACAGAACTTGGATCCGCAATGGAGAAGAATCGTTATTAGCCTGAAAAAAAAAAAAAAATTAAAATACCACTGCCACCAACCTGGAAAAAAAAAATCACATAGGAAATAGAAAACAATAATCACCGGAAAACCTGTGTCTTGTAAAGATTTCTTTCCATCAGAAGATGCAGAAACATTTTTCCCCCGAGGTGCAAATGAAAAGGTTTCTCAAGCACCCCCAGTTTCTTCCCTGCGTTTGCCCCCAGGCGCCAGTGTAGACGGCCCGTATGGACTTTCTTCCGGAGAGGAGAAGTCGAAATTTGTACTTTATCGGGAGCGGGTGCACTTTTCCCCCCGGCCCCCCTTTCCTCTGCCTCCAAGATGGTAGGAAAGTTGTCGTTTCGGAGGGCAGAGGAGCGGCTCTCTGGTGTTATGTCCTCGCAGTGCCTGTAGTGGTGCTGTAGGAGGCTGCTGCCTCTTCTTGTGCAGCCCCGGCAGCCCTGCCTTCTTGGCTGGAGAGTATATTCAGGGATTTCCCCTTAATAATCACCGACCCTGGGAGCACTTTTTAGTTTCCAAAATAAAAATATGATCCTCACCCCTCTTGCTTGACAGGGAAAGGCTCTCGCCGGAGCCCAGGGGGGAGCAGTAGCAGCGGCAGCCGAGCTTCCTAGTCCATTGCCAGCGCCTCTCACTCTGATCTGTCAGCCCGGCCGAGGGGAAAGGGGGGAAGGAGAAAAAAAAAAAAGCAGCTGAAAGGTAAGCAGAGGCGGCCCCAGGCCCGGCCCACATCCCCGGGCTCCCGTAGGGCGGCGGGCAGGGCCGCGCAGGCAGGGCGGGCGGCGAGCGCGCTTACGTGAGGCCGGGGATCCGCCGGCCCGCGTCAGGCCCCGGGCAGAGAATGAAAGGGTGAGAGGGGCCGGCGCCGGGGTGGCGGGGGCTGGGGGCCGCGGGGCCTGGGGGCGCCCACGGGCGGACGGGCGGGAGGGGGGGGTCCAGCCGGGGCCCGAGCCGGGCGAGCGGCGCGGCCTGCGCGGGCCGGGGTGGGGGTGTGGGCCCGGGCGGGGGGTTGGGGGGGAGCCGGCTAGGCCTCGGGCCGGCGGGCCCCGCGGCGGCCGCGCCCTGCCCCGGTACCCCGGGCCTCCGCGCGCCCCTCCGGCTGCCCCGGGGCCTCCGGGCGGAACGGCGGCGCTGCGGGGCCGGATCGTGCGCCGGCCGGGAGGCTCCCCCGCGGGGCGGCAGGCCCGGGGTGCCGGGACAGGGGCGTCAGGGCCTAGGAGTGGGGAATGGGCACCCGCCCGGCCCTTCCCCCTGGTCTCTCGCAGACGACCCCCCCTCCCCTTCGATTCCGGTAATAGTTGAATTTATTTATCCCCCTCCGCGCTCCGGGCGGCCAGGCCGGGGCGGGGCGGGCGGCCTGGCGGGCGTGGGGTGGGGTGGAGGGGCGGTGAGGAGTCAGGTGCAGCCGCGGCCCGGAAAGTTTCCTTTTAGGCCCGAATTGGGGGGTTGCCCTCCTTTCGGGGAGCCCCGGTCCTAGCGCCCGCGACCCCCGAGGGCGTGGGGGAGAGCACTCGGCTATTTTGCAACTCTTTGCCAGTTCCTGTCCATTGAAGGTACTCCGCCCCTGCACCCCTCGCCCGCGCCCCACCCCACTCCCCGGCGAGCCCTTCCCGGGCCGCAAACTCCAGCCGCTCCCCCAGGAGCCCCCAGGCTGGGGAGAGGGCCTTCTCGGCCCCTTTGGAAAAGTTTTCCAGATATATTTCTTAGCTTATTAGTTAGTGACTGGGCTTTTGCTGTGGGAAAGGAGGAGGTAAATTCAGGTGGCATTTCTCCTGGGCAGGCTCTCCTGATCGCCTTTTTAGCCCTTACTCCAGAAACCGGGGGTGTTCATTTCAGATTAAGCACCCGCCCTCCTTTCGTCTCGAACTCCTCTGGGTCGCAAGCCCCCTTTCCTGGACGGTCCCCGCAGAGGGGAGAGACGAAGGGAGCGGCGAGGAGACTGTCATTAGAGGGGGCTGGATTTCTGGAGCAGCCCCCAGACGTGGGAGTTTCCCGTCCTATTTGGTCAGTGGCTGGTGAATCAGACACACGATCGGACCCCGAGGGGGAGACCCTGGTTGTCAGAACGCTCGGAAGCATTAAAAATTAGGAGGGAGAGGAGGTGGGCAGGGCAGCTCCCGAAACCAAGTCTACAGTTTAAGGAGGAGTTATTTATTCAGACAATAACTACTTGGATTGATGTGATATTCTTATGTCCGACCCTAGACATCGAAAAATGGGGATTTTTAAGGAAACTTGGTATTACCACAATTCAGAGGGGTCTGTGGAAGAGCCCTCCGGGAACTGAGCATAGCTGACACTGTGGTTTTGGTAATTTTTTTTTTTCTGTGTTTAAACGGATTCAATTTTAGTTTTATTTTGGTGCCTCAAGCTTTGAAAGTTGCAAAAAAAAAAAAAAAAAAAAAAAGTAAAGAGCTTAAATTTCCAGATCTAGATTTACTGGTTTTCAGGGTTGGGATGTTTCCTGTGGCTACCCTTAACCACTTTCTGGTTGTTGTCTAGGATGGAAGTGGAAATGTGAATGTCCCCTGCCCCCGCGACCAGCCCCTGGTGTGGGCCAGTTTGCAAGTTAGTTTTCCTCTTTTTTGTTCTTTTTTTTTTTCCCTCCCTTCTTTTTTTAGCGGCCCTAGGCCATTATGGTGTGTGTCTGTGTGTGTGTCCCACCCGGTGTCTGGCTGTAGTTCACAGAGGTGTTCCACATTCTAACCACACGCGCCCCCCGCCCCCAGCACCGTTACCTAGTGCGAAGCTGGCACTTGAGAGCTATGGATGACCCATGACCTGGTCTGACTTCTGTCGGGGTGGAAGTGAGACTGCTCCTGTGATTCTTACCTGTCTGTCTTTTCCTTTTGTCTGCCTAAAATAAACTCCTTCTGTTTCCCCACAGTGATAGATATCCAGCCAGTTAGCATTTTACTTAAGGAAAGCTTGATATTTGAGGTATGGATTTCATACAGAAATGCAAATTACATTTAATGGTTGTTCAACGTTATCGATTAATCGAAATTGCTTATTGACTTGGACGTTCTCATGTACTTGTGTACCCAGAATTGTTACTTGTATTTTAGCTGGCCCTTATTTTTAGAGCATGTTGGATGGAAGAAATCGTTCAGTGATACTCTTTTCCTAGAACATTTTAGGATTAAAAAAAAAAAACCTCTTTGCCCCATAATTTGTTATCTTTAAATATATTACCGACTTCTCACATACGCAGGCTTTCCAAAACTGTGTATGTACAAATCCCAGAGTGTTTACTTGTTCCCACTCTGTCCCAAACCTATAGAAATTTCCTAATCTAATTGCCTCATGGGCTACTCTAGTCCTGAAGGAATGGAGGATTTGGTAATTTTAAAAGTTATATTTTACTTGAAACTAATAAGACTTTCAGGGCAAATATTGAATTAATTTTAGATTGCTAAGGTAATGTATGTTTCACTATTAAATATTCAGTTTCAAAAGAAGATGCTGATTGTAACTTTTAAGTGTGAAATAATCACGTTTTATTTCCTCTGAAAGACTGTACAAGGAAATTTGCATGCCCTCACCCCAGCTATGTTCCTCAAGAAATCCTATTACTACAATTTTGGAGAAATGAGATCTTAGTTTATATGAAAGGCTTTAAGATTTTGAAGTCGGAGCACTCAAACATGGTATCTCAAAAAAAATGCTGATCTATTCATTCTTACCTGAGCTGTTCCCCAGGGGTTAGTAGCTCTCACTGTCCAGGTTTGGATCAGTAGTTCTGGGTAATGAGAGGTCACTTATATCTGAGTACAGTTAGCAACAGTCTCAGACTTCTAACACCCCTCTCCCCTCCTCCCCCCTCCTCCCCCCTCCCACACCTGGTAACTTGTAAACAATAGATGAATGGGTGAGTCTGGGTTGGAGGCAGCAAATTGTCCCCAAAGCAGATACTCTGCAGAGTATACAATGGAGTCACATTTAAGTCCATTTAACTTATGCTAATACCACTCTGCTTTGCAAAACAAACAGGAATGGAATCTCCTTCCCACTACATCTGGTACAGGTCTGTCCCAGAGTCCTCACTGTAATGGCTAGTTTTAGACACTGCCTCTGGCTCTTTTGAGACACTTTCAGAGATAACTATTGACTAAAGCTTAGCGTTAAAACCTTAGGCCTCGTTCTTTTCCACCTTGCACTTATTATGCCAGGCTACTTGGTTCTGATTCTTTCCCAGAACGTGATTGGTTTTTAAACAGCTTTTTGGTTCAATTTTATTTGTAGTGTGGTATCCTGCCGTCAGACACATTTGGACTGGGTGTTGGGTTCTGATCCCAGCTCTTCCACTGGGAGGGTTACTTAATGTAGAGTTTCTTTATCTGTAAAATGGAAATGGAACATTTTTTGATGTAAGGATTAGATGAGATGGCCCATGTGCTTGGCTCTTGGTAGGTGCTCATTAACTATTCTAACCCACCTTAACCTTTTTTTTTTTTTTTTTTTAAATTAAAACCATGTAAATACCATTTCTTTTATTTGTTTGCTTTTTCCTGACTACAAGTTATACAGGCTCACATTCATCCCACTCAGCCCAATCTGTCACGCTCAGGAGGTATAACCACTGTTAACATTTTTGGTTGTGTTTTCTCTCCTTGTGTGATTGGATGTGCACGCAGCTCAGTCTCAGGATCTTGCATTTAACAGTGTTAAAGAGCGTGGAGATGGAGTTTGTGTTGGTTAAGTGTTTGGGCTCTGACCTCAGACTGGCCTGGAATCTCTCATGACTTGGACCAACTACTTAATTTCGTTAAGTCTCGGTTTCTTCATCTGTGCAAAGGGCTGACAATAATGCCTTTATCATAGGGTTGCCATGACAGTTGAATGAATGAGGAATTTCGCTTAGTTTTTAGAATGGTGCCTGGTGCGTGACTTCCATATAATATTTTTCTCTAAAGATTTTTCAGGTTATGGATGTGTTTTCAACACCAATAAGTTCTTGGCTCCGTATGTATTACTAAGAATTTAATGCTAATACTGTATTTGAGTATGGATAGAATATTATAATTACCTTCACGGGGGAAATAAGTTTTTGTGCCACTGGCAAGTTAGCAGTATGTTCATAGAAGTTGCAGCGGCTTGATGGTGGTCTAGCTGTTGGATTCTGTGAGTTGGCAGATGTAAAGGACTGGTAAGTGCACCAGTAGGCAAGGAAAGGGGGTTCGCTTTACTTCTAGCTGCTCCTTTGGAAGCCTTATAGTTATCTGCCTGCTGGTGTGTGTGCTGCAGAGCTGTGAGGAAGTCTGTGACTTTGGTGGGCTCACCTTGGGACCCTGGGAGGTTTACCTGGGGCCATGGTGGGAGTTACCAGAACCCACGCTGTTTCATTCATTTACTGGATTAGTTTCCTCTTGGTCACTGTGGCCTTGTAATACGGAGACACATTCTCTGCCCTTGAGGAGTTTTTAGTCTAGTTGGGGGGAGGGCGAGGCTGACATTTACAGCATTGAATGATAAGGGATAGATTAGCCTGGAGGAAGAGAACCTATTTATTCTGGCCTAGGGGTAAGCCTTAAAGAAAAGAAGGACTTTCCAGGCGTTCTAGACTTTTAGGGTTTCTGCCCTAAGTGAATGGGAGGAGTTAGAAAGGCATTCCGAGAGGTGGGACCTACTGGTACGAATAAATGCCTGAGGACAAAAGAGTGTTCTGTGTTGCAAATTGTAGGAGTTGTAGGAATAGGAATAAATAGTGGGAGGGGGAGAGGTCAGCTCTCCAGGTCCTGGGGAGTTTAAGTGATGGGCTCCAGAATTTGGATTCCTTTTACATTTGTGAGCAGACCTTGAAGGGCTCTGGCCAAATAAATTATTTGTGTCTTAGAGGATCTGAGTTACACAAAGATTGAACTGAAGGAGGGCAAGACTGGAATAGACCAGAGAGGCAGCTGCTGAGAAGAGATGGAAGGTTTGAACTGAGGCATTGGCAGTGACAGTGGAGATGGAGACAAGTCAGTGGAAAGGCTGGTCACAGAGGTAAAGTGGTCTGCATAGGTTGGCCAGATGTCAGTTTGGGGGTCATGCTGTGGAGAGGACAGCTGAAGCTGTAGAAGCAGAAACATTTGGCTTACTCTGGTTCTTAATCTTTTGGGGGAATCGGATGAACTCTGGATTCTTCTCCAGAAGAATGCATTTATGCATGGTTACAATTTACATGTGGTTTGCAACTTGGGATCATAATCTGTAGTCTTGGGGTAGATGTAGAGCGGAAGATAAGATGGGCTGTAGAAATGTTTTGTTTGATTCACTTTATATATATAAAATTTGTGACTTTGTCACTGCTATTTCATAGATGAAGAAACCGATTGATAAAGTAACTTGCACCAGATCACGCATCTCTATTTTAACAGTTTAATGAGAAATCTGGATATTTACCTTTTGAAAAATTGCTAAGATTTAGAAACCTTGGGTCTGCATTTATCCTCCTTCCTTCCTTCCTTCCTTCCTTCCTTCCTTCCTTCCTTCCTTCCTTCCTTCCTTCCTTCCTTCCTTCCTTCCTTTCCCTCTCTCTCTCTTTTCTTTTTTTATATCACAGCAACTTGCTAGAACTGGTTTGAGTCAGCTACCTTTAGATGAGCCAAAGTCTGTCCCTGTCCCACCCCTGTGGCCCAGTTAGGTATTTCAGCTTGCATCCCTACAAAATAAGAATAAGAGTCTTGGGGCGCCTGGGTGGCTCAGTTGGTTAAGCGTCCCACTTCGGCTCAGGTCATGATCTCATGGTTTGTGGGTTCCAGCCCCGCATCAGGCTCTGTACTGACAGTCAGCTCAGAGCCTAGAGCCTCCTTCAGATTCTGTGTCTCCCTCTCTCTTTGACGCTGCCCTGCTCACGCTGTCTCTCTCTTTCTCAAAAATAAAACATTAAATTGTTTTTAAAGAATAAGTCTTGGGGAACATTGACATTTTTTTTTTTAAATGTTTTTTATTTATTTCTAGGAGAGAGAGAGAGAGACAGTGTGAGCAGGGGAGGGTCAGAGAGAGAGGGAGTCACAGACTGAAACAGGCTCCAGGCTCTGAGCTGGCAGTCAGCACAGAGCCCGATGCGGGGCTCGAACCCACGAACCGCGAGATCATGACCCAAGCGAAAGTCGGACGCTTAACCGACTAAGCCACCCAGGCGCCCCAGGAACATTGACATTTTAAGTGTGGGAGCAAGAGAAGGGAAGCCACAGAGCTGCCAGAAAGCTTTTCAAGAAAGAGAAGGTGGTCAACAGTATGAAACACTGCAGAGAGGTTAAGTAAGATAAGGATGGAAAAGTGTATGTGGAATTTAGCAACAGAGAGGCCATTAGTTTCAGGTTCTTAGAACAAAAGGACTATCGCTATAACTTAGTTTTTCTTCTGGTCTTGCAATATAGGGTTTCTGTCGCAATCCTGAGTGACCGTGGCTTGGATGGGGACTCACAAGCCTTTGTTGTAAAGGTTTATTAAGTGGAACTCATCAGTGCTGCAACCAAATCAAGCACTGCTTCGTTCCCTGATATTTCGCATCACGAGAATATCAGGATATAGAGACTCTATAGAATGTAGAAAATATTTTTAACATTGGATTTTTAATATAGATTATATGGTTTATTCTAAGTGGATTCTGTTACTCTAGCCCCAAGAAGGTGGGAGGGCCTGACTTAATGGAGAATTACACTATACCATTCAGAAAACCACTAGCAGCTGGAGAGTGCATTTTAGCCCTGCAGATTCTAGATTAAAATGATAATACCAATAAACTACTACTTACTGCTTCTAATAGTTGTTAAGATTAAGTGATTACTATGTGCTGGGTACCATGCTAAGTACGGTTCATGAAATACCTAATTTAATTCTCCTGAACGGCACAGTGAGGTGCATACTATTACAGTCCTCTCTTTTACATAGGAGAAAACTGGAACCTGATTACTTGCCCAAGGTCACACACCAAGTACTTAGCAGAACCAGACTGGAGCACCATCTCTGACACATGCTAGAGCCCGGGAATGTCCCCTGCCACAAAAACCATCCTTATCTTTCTAATAAGTCAGCCAAGGAACTCAACTAGCTTAAGGGCCATGTTAACTTAAATTCATAATGCAGACTCATTTGTACAGCAAAGTATTTGGCACATATTAGATACTCAATAAGCATTTATTTCGTTTATTTTTAAATATTTTAATTATGCTGAATATAATTTATGTTTTGGGGTGATAGGCAATTTTTCTCACTGATCTTTCTCTTCCGATCACGTCAATGGGGAGAGTTTCATCTTTTCTTAATTTTACCGCTTTTCACGTTGCTATGTGCGATGTTAGTTGCTGTTGTTTTTTATTTTTATTTTTAAAAAATTTTTTTAAATGTTTTATTTATTTCTAGGCGAGAGAGGGAGAGAGAGAGACAGCGTGAGCAGGACAGGGTCAGAGAGCGAAGGAGTCACAGACTCCGAAACAGGCTCCAGGCCCTGAGCTGGCCCACGAACCGCGAGATCATAACCTAAGCGAAAGTCGGACGCTTAACCGACTAAGCCACCCAGGCGCCCCAGTTGCTGTTTTTTTAAATCAGTATACTCCGCTGTCTTATATCTCACTACCTTTTTATGCTCCGTGAAGTTGAATTAAAACTTCCTTCAAAAAAAGCTTAAGGGGCATTTAGGTGACTCAGAAGGTTAACTCTAGATTTTGGCTCAGGTCCTGGCCCCAGGGTCATAGGATCAGGCCATGCCTCGGGCTCATAGAGCCTGCTTAAGATTTTCTCTCTCCCTCCTCCCCTCTCCCTGACTCCTGCATGTGCACTGTCACTCTCTCTCTCTCAAAAAAAATAATAAAAATAAAATAATTTTAAAAAGCTTAAGATGGGGAGAAAAGTCTTTTGAGCCTTGAAAGTATAGGACTCTGGGATAAGTAAATGTTTTTTTCATCGTATTAAATTCATTAAGAAAGCTAACATTTTGGGAATTAAGGTGCTCAATTAAAAAAATAATTGTAAGGTATGTTGTAGGTCTAGGCTCCTAAACGGGGCTAAACTATAAAATTACAGAGAGCAATTAGGGGACTATGCTGCGGCAGTGAAATGAACATGCTTCTGAAACCTGAGACTCAGAAGAACAGTAATGACATACAGAGTTTCCGCATGGATGCGGTACAGTGGCAGTCCCAAAGAGAATAATGTTCATATTTTGGTCAGATTGGTTTATGTGTTGCTGTGGGAAAACTGAAAGGGCCATAGGTTGCTTTGTAGCTCGTCTTCCTTTTCTTCCTGCTAATATCTTCTTCCTCTGTATTTGCAAGAAGAAACTATGGAAAGGAAGTGTTTTCTTTTCCAGTTAAACTCAGCATATAATATAATGTCAAGGAAGGGTTTTTTTCTTTGTTTAAAGATTTTATACCTAACCATTATTTCCCACTCTTGAATTCCAGTATGTGGGTGGATATGTTTGCTCTGGAAATATTAATTCTATGAGACTATTCTCAAGAATGATTACTTTTGCTTTTAGTAACAAATAAGGGCATATATTCTGCTGCTCTTTAGTGCTTAATTACTTGCATTGTGTTCTTTAAGGGAGCACAGATCCATTTATAGTCCAAACAAGTTATTTCCATAGCTGAAGATAATATGTACTATTGCCGTTAATAAATTGAGTGTGGTTAGGATTTTTTAAAATCTTTTTTCAAGTGATACTGATCATGTGTTTAAAAGTAGAGCTTCGATATAGCTTTTCTTCATGGATTGGACTTTAAGAATTTGATTAAGACCACGTGGACTTTGCACGCTTCCTCTCCTTATATCTTCCAACAAATGTTAAGGAGTGAAGGCTATGTGAACTTCGCCTTTGGACTGTGTGAACTTCAGTTGTAGGAGGCTACATGTAAAAAATCAAAGAAAAGTAGGGTTTTTTTTCCTGAGATCTGCCTTAGTGCTTTTGTTATGATTTCTTCTTTCATTAAAAACTCATTAGTATAGGGGCGCCTGGGTGGCTCAGTCGGTTAAGCGTCCGACTTTCGCTTAGGTCATGATCTCGCGGTTCGTGGGTTCGAGCCCCGCGTCGGGCTCTGTGCTGACTGCCAGCTCAGAGCCTGGAGCCTGTTTCAGTCTGTGACTCCCTCTCTCTCTGACCCTCCCCTGCTCATGCTCTCTCTCTCTCTCCTAGAAATAAATAAAACATTAAAAACAAAAACAAAAACAAAAAAAAAACTCATTAGTATAGAGAAGACCAGATGAATAGTTGTGTCCAGTTTATAGACAAAGCGATTTTGATATTAAATAATAATTCATTTAGAAGGAAGTTAGATTTCAAAAGCACAGGGCCATTTTCCTCCTTTCTTTCCTTTTACGGTATATAAAGTGAGTCTGAATACATTACGGAATTGGAAATATTAAGTATGAAGATTAGATTGAGCATTTAAAAGAGGGATTTGAAAATGGCGAAGTGTTGGTTATTCAAAAGGAAGGTAGAACGATATAGAGTTGGCTTATTAGTAGAACTTTAAAATATTAAAAATCAAATGGGAAGAAAAAAATCACAGGTAGATAGAAAAAAATAAGTTTGAAGAGCAGATGTTTATAAGATGTTGAAATTAAACACCTTCTGTAATGTCTTAGAGGTCATTAGTGAGAGCTTTGGCACCTTGTGGCAAATACTGAAGAGGTTAGGTGAGTAGATAGTGAATTCTTTGAGTTAGGAAGAAGTTGAATATGGGGTGCTGGGGTAGCTGAGTTTGTTAAGTGTCGCCCCTTGATTTTGGCTCAAGTCATCTTACTGGAGAGAGATGGAGCGCCTTGCGGGGCTTGGGGCCTAGTGCGGAGCCTGCTTAGGATTCTCCTCCTGCTCCATCCCTCCGCTGCTCTCTTTCCTTCAAAAAAAAAAAAGGGGGGGGGGGGAGTTGAATAGGCAGATTTGAAGGCATTCATTTACTATTTTTAAATGTTTTTTGTGTTTTACTTTCTATTTTCAAGACAGAGCATGCATATGTGTCAGGGAGGGGCAGGAGAGAGAATCTCAAGCGGGCCTCAGGCTCAGCATAGAGCCCTTTGCAGGGGAGCTAGAAGCTGGGAGCCAGAAGTGGGTCTGGATCCCATGATCCTGGTATCTGACCTGAGCCCAAATCTAGAGTTGGACGCTCTCAAGAGTTCTATGCTCAACCGACTGAGCCACCCAGGTGTCCCAGAATAGTTTTAGATTACAGAAAAATTACAAGGTTACTTTTTTCTTATTTAAAAAAAATTTATTTTAAATGTTTATCTGTTTTTGATAGAGAAAGGGAGAGAGACAGTGTGAGTGGGGGAGGGGCAGATAAGGAAACACAGAATCCAAAGCAGGCCCCAGGCACAGAGCCTGATGTGGGGCTCCAACCCAAGAGATGCGAGATCATGACCTGAGCTGAAGTCGACTCTTAATTACTGAGCCACCCGGGTGCCCCTAAAATTTCTAAATTATACTAGCTTTCTCTTGGTGTATGACTGTGGCTATTAGAAATTATCGTATAGGCTGTCTGAAGTGCCAATTTAGTGATTTTGAATTATTTAATGATCCCTAGTGAATCTCATAACCTTTGTTTTAGGTAGATCACCTGGAATTAAGAATTACGGTCACAAGAGCGATTTATGTAAGCGGCATCTATTTATTGAGCACCTATTAACTTCTGGACACTGTGCTAGGCTCTGGGATATAATGGTGAACAGAAAATGGTTCGTCCCTCTGGGAACTTATTTTTTAGGAGAGAAGACAACAGAAGAAGAGGCAGTTACAGTGGAATGTGATGGTTACCAAAACAGGGAAGTGTACGGAATACCTCACAGGAGTGTATGCCTGCCTCAGCCTTTGGGAACCTGTGTGTGGTCTTGACTGAGCTGAGTTCTGTAGGATTGGACTAGGACTGGCCGCTGGGGTGGGGGTGGGGGGAACAGACAGGGAAAGATGTCCACTGCTCTGGACAGAGGAAGCAACTTCTTAGATTCCATGAGACCAGAGGGGCCTGGGCTTCTCAGAGCTGTGCTTAATTTTCATTCAGTTAACACTATGTTATATTAGTTAAAAATTGTGTCTTTTACTATTATGTTTTCCACAGCTTCTGAGAAAATGATGGACTTTTCACAAGTGATTAATAAATACTTGCCATTAAAGCTAGAGTCATGTAGATTTCACATAGAGAAATGAATTGAATCAAGTTTATTAAGTATTTATTTATTTATTTTTTTAATTTATTTCCAGGAGAGAGAGAGAGAGACAGCGTGAGCAGGGTAGGGTCAGAGAGAGAGGGAGTCACAGACTGAAACAGGCTCCAGGCTCTGAGCTGGCAATCAGCCCAGAGCCCGACGCGGGGCCCGAACCCACGCACCGCGAGATCATGACCTAAGCGAAAGTCGGACGTTTAACCGACTAAGCCACCCAGGCGCCCCTATTAAGTATTTATTCTTAAATAAATGAAGTTTATTTATTTTGAGAGGGGGGGGGAAGAGAGAATCCCAGGTGCTCAGTGCAGAGCCCAGTGCAGGGCTTAAACTCACGAACCATGGGATCATGATCTGAGCCAAAGTCGGGTACTTAACTGACAGAGCCATCCAGGTGCCCCAAGTTTATTAATTTTTTTAAATAGCATATTGATTCTTTAAAATAAAAAATAATAGATTACAAAAGTAATAGTTTTCAATAGATTGGGTAATCCATTTGTTTTATGATTTTGGTTTTATTTTGGTATATTTTGCTATACCAAATTTTCAAATATATAGAGAACTGACATCTTTGTTCTCTTAAACCAACTAGAAGTAAAAAGCTGAGAAACAAAAGCAGCTCATTCTTTGATAAGTAACAAAACTTTGTAACCAGAATATGTGAATTAATGCTGCTAAGTGCAGGGAAAATTGAATCAAGGTAAGAGTATGCTAGGAGAGCATGAACACGGGCAAAGTGAGGATGCAGCTTGCTCCCAAGTAGCTGGCACGCCTCGGGAGCAAAACCAATAACCCACCTGTGTGGAATGGCAGAGTTGGTATGTACATTGGCTCCCTGAATGGCCGGAGGTAGGGCTGAATTACAGACTACAGTGATACTACTTTTGCAAGAAGTTTAAAGTAGGGGAGAAACCGGCAGCAAGCAGCCTTACAACTGCTGATCTTAGACCACTGAAGAGAAATAAAGCCAACATTATCATCCCCCTGAAAATCTATGGCATTTGGGTCTCTGAGTTGGGGAGCCGAGTTCAGCAATGAGTCAAGCTTCAAGGGAGAGTGTTGGTGATAATCATTTCCAGAAACAGCACAGCAAGTGAAAATTATGAACATAGTTCCCTGTGGTGACAGGTGGTGTGTGGAGTTGGGGGGTGAGACAGCTTCTCTGAAGCAGGAGTTTAAAGATGAGACAAAGCTCAAGAAATCAATGATTAGATAATGGGAAGAGAAGAGTGAGCTGATGGATCAGGTTACAAAAGAAAAAATACATACATAGTCATTATAGAAATGAAGGTCACTTTCAAAGCAGCAGATATACACTCTTCTTACTGGGAATAAAGGAGGTAAGCTTGTGAGATCTGAGCAATCCAAAATGGAAAAAGTAAGCATTGAGATTAGGGGGTGGTAGATATGGAGCACAGTAAGTCTCACATACCAATAATTGATACTCCTGAAGAATAGAATCATTGAAGCAGAAATCATTTATCAAGACATTAAGGAAGAGTTTCCCATAAAAAAACACTTGAAATTCTAGAGTGGTTTCTAATCTTTAAATGTAAAGACTTATTATTAAGTCAAAATGGGGAAAAAAAAAATCAAGTCCCCTATAAAATAAAGTGGGCTGGCCTATTAGGCTTTTCCATTCTATAGGGTATGAAAATAAAACACACAAAGTCACTAGGCAAAAAAAAAAAAATATGACCCAGGAATTTTATGTCCAGGCAAGCTATCGTGTAAGTATAATACCAATTGACACATATTTCCGAACAGAAAAACCATGGCTTAGTTCTAAGTCAGCCCTGCAAGATTCAGGGCAGGGCTGGAGAGGGGAGGTGACTGTATTATAAACTACTAAATCAATAGATGAATTGAAAACTAAGTTAAAAGGATTAGTGATTAGCATTAAATAAATGTAAGTGTAGAACTAATATTATAATATTATGAACTATGTCATTATAAACTATTATATTTATGTTTTATAGTTTAGAACTAATATAAACTATTATAAACTTATAGAAATTTAAGGGAAAAATTGGAGATTGGGTAGATAGAAAAATGAAAATACAGAACAATACAGTATATAATATATATAATATGCAAAATAGGTGTTAATCAAATGTTTTCTGTTATTAATAAGGCCTCTGGTGAACAGTAGGCTATTAGTAGGTAAGTTTTGGGGAAGTCCAAAGTTATATGTAGATTTTTGACTATGTAAAGTATTGGTGCACCTAACTCTCGCATTATTCAAAGGGTCAATCATATACCAACTTCTTTTCTTAGTGTGGAGTGAAGAGATGTTATCTAAAGGACACCGTCTATAAGTCTTCCAGGAAAACAGACTATATAGTGAAGTTTAGAATAAAAAAATTAAAAGCTAAAAGCAATACAAAAAAAAATAAGATAAAATTAGGACAAACTATGAAGAAAATGATAGATTGGAGCAAAAAAGTTATATCCATTAAAAGATGCATCAGAAAAGGTGCAAATAATATTTTAGTGATTTAGTGGGTTTAAGTGTCATGATCATATGATATGATCTCTTTTGTAACTACTCCGCTCTGTTACAGTGTGAAGGCAAGCCACAGGCAACATGTAAATGAATTAACAGGACAGTGTTCCAGTAAAACTATTGACAAAAAAACAGGTAGTGGGTCAAATTTGTCCTGTAAGCCAGTTTGCTTACGCAAGGTCTAAAACTGTACTTCAGAAAACTTCCAAGTAAAAGGTAATAGCATGATACATAGAATAACAAACAACATACCATGGAAACAATAAACACTTTTTTTTCTTTTCTTTTTTTTTTTAAATTTATTTCTGAGAGAGACAGTGTGAGCAGGGGAAAGTCAGAGAGAGAGGGAGACTTTTTTAATTTTTATTTATTTCCAGGAGAGAGAGAGATAGACCGCGTGAACAGGGGTGGGTCAGAGAGAGAGGGAGACACAGACTCTGAAACAGTCTCCAGGCTCTGAGCTGGCAGTCAGCACAGAGCCCGACGCGGGGCTCAAACCCATGAACCGTGAGATCATGACCTGAGCGAAAGTCGGACGCTTAACCGACTAAGCCACCCAGGCGCCCCTGCCATCTGAGACAATTAAATAACTCTTGGGCCAAAGGAAAAATCGAAAAATCAAATCCAAATCAACTAGTAATACCAATTATCAGAATTCTCTGTTCTTCTGGGATATGGCTAAAGCAGTACTCAGGAAAATTCGTAGATATAAGTAAACTACTAAAGAAAAGAATGATAGAGTTAAAGAATTCATTATAACAAGTTACAAAATGATAATGATGATGGAAGAAAGCAGAAAGAAGGTATTAGCAAATATGAAAGTAGAAATTGATGAATTTAGAAAACATACATGGAAGTATTACTAAATCATGCGTATGAACAGAGTAGGAGAAGGAATCAAATATTTAGGAAATTAAATGTAAGTGGTCCTATTGTTAAATTGTGTGGTCAATTTGAAAACCTAATCTACACGAAACACTATGAGGCCTAGGCACCCTTCTAAGAAACATTATAACTACAGTGCTTTCCAACTTGTTCTAGAACAGAAAAAGATTTTTTAAGTTGTTTTTTTGAAATATTATTTTGATACCAAATTCTGAAAAAGCACACAAAAACTAAACTCTAGATAGACCCTTCTCAAAAATCCTAAAAATTAGCAAGTACAATTTAGCAACACATTAAAAGAATAATGCATGGTGACCAAGTTGCCCTCATCCCAGGATGAAGTATCAGGAAATCAGGAAATACTAAATACATCACTATGGGGGAAATACTAAATGCTGTGTTTTTAAAAGTATAAAAGAGAAACATGATTTTCTTTTGAGAAGCTGAGAAGGAATTTGGTAAAATTAACCATCAGTTCTGAGTTTATTTAAAAAAGAAAACAACTCTTAATAAAATAGGAATTAACTTGATACTTCCTTAATGTGACAGGAAATATGTCTTATGATAAAAAGTCTGCATTATTCCTACTGTTAACTGTAAGCAAGTCTCATTTAACAGGAATAACAGTTGTCACCATTACTATTATCATCATTCCAGCAGTTCTGGCCAATTGAAATAGGGAAAAAAAGATGTATAAAAATTGGAGAGAAAGGGGAAATCATCAAAGTAGACAGATGTGATTGTTAACCTAGAATAGGTCTGAAAAGTAAAGGTGGTCCATTATATCCCTCCATCCCTGCCCTCAGTCTTCTTTCTATGATTTATAAACTATTCTCATGCAGCTAGATATATTGGCTGCTTTTTTCACTTATATCCAGTGTATTTTTCCCCTGAAGTTTATATAGGTTTACTTGAACTAATTTATGAAATATTTATGTTGACCAGGCGGATGAGCAAGCCAGAGAGAGTATAAAAATGAAACAGTTGGATGGGGCGCGTGGGTGGTTCAGTCAGTTAAGCATCTGACTTTGGCTCAGGTCATGATCTCACAGTTTGTGAGTTCAAGCCCCGCATCTGGCTCTAGGCTGAGAGCTTGGAGCCTGGAGCCTGCTTCGGATTCTGTGTCTCCCTCTCTCTCTGACCCTCCTCTGCTTGCTCTCTCTCTCTCTCTCTCAAAAATAAATAAACATTAAAAAATTAAATTAAAAAAATGAAGTAGCCAGAGTTTGCTTTGAAATATTTCCTGTCCTGAGCATCTAGATCTTTAGGACAGTTAAATTTAAATTTTTAATACAACTTTTCTTCCTTGTAGCCTCATGAAGTGAAAAGGGAAAGCTCTTATTTAAAAAATTTTTTTCTTAAGTTTTTATTTTATTTTTGAGAGAGAGCAGGTGAGAACAGAGAGTGAATTCCAAGCAGGCTGTGCATTGCCCGTGCAGTGCCCCATTTGGGGTTTGAACTCAAAAACAGTGAGATCATGTCTTGAGCCGAAACCAAGAGCCAGACACTTAACTGACTGAGCCACCCAGGCCCCCCTTGACATTTTATTTAAAGTTTATTTATTTTGAGAGAGAGCCAGCATGAGTTGGGGAGTGGCAGAGAGAGGGGATGAAAGAGAATCCCAAGCAGGCTCCCCACTGCCAGTGCAGAGCCCTACATGGGGGCTCCAACAGCCAATCTGGGAGATAAATCGCCGGAGCTGAAACCGAGGGTTGGTCCCTCAACCAACTGAGCCACCCAGGCTCCTCAAAGCATTGACATTTTTTTTGTTTCAAGTTTATTTTGAGAGAGAGAGAGATCAGGTGGGGGAGGGGCAGAGAGAGAGGGAGAGGATTCCAAGCAGGCTTTGCACTGTCATTGCAGAGCCCGATGCAGGGCTTGAACTCACAAACCGTGAGATCATGACCTGAGCCAAAGTTGGAAGCTTAACCAACTGAGCCACACAGGTGCCCCAGCATTGACATTTTAAAATAACTTGTATTTGTTCAGTGCTTAACAGGTACCAGGCAAGGTACTTGGTGTGTTGCATACTTTGTTATCTACTTGATCCTTTAGAGCAACCTGATGGTAACATAGCTACTACTATTATCCCTATTTTGCAGATGAGAAAACTGAGGTTTTATTACTTGTTCAAGGTAAACCCAGAAAGTAGCAGATTTTGACAAACATGTTTTCTGACTCCTTTAAGTATTTATGTATCTTGTCATTTATTGGTGTAAGGAATTTACTATTCAGTTTTGTAAAGAAGAGAGTATTTCTTGAGTTTTCCTATAGCCGGTATCCAAGCTCTTTCATCAGCCCTCTGGGTGACTTTTGGATCCTGGAGAAAGTGTGTTGGAGCACATCAGCCCACATACAGTCCAGACTTGACAAATCAGTTGATTTGGTTTCATTGTGGACTATATGGAGTTATAATATGTAAACGTTCCTGGTGTGCAGAGAGGTAGTGGGCATTATGTGATTTCTTCCTTCCACTTTGTTACTAAAACTCCGAAGTCGCATAAGTCATGATTCTTTTCCTGTTTAGTGTAATTGGGAGCAACATTTGTGGATAGCAGTGCACTGAATGGTAGCAGTGTACTGGGTGACTAGCCTTTGGGCTCAAGAAGTTTATAGTTTGGATGGGATAAATGTGGGGAAATATTACAGGGAAAATGACTTTTAAAACAGGAATTGCCTCCTTTTTTTTTTCTTTTGTATTTCATAGAAGCATTTGTTGCAAATTGCCAAATATTTTGCCAACATCAAAAAATGCTGAATTTCTGAGGGAAGTTTTAGGCCTGTAGGTTCATCCCATCAGTATTATGAAAAGATCTGGGCTCTGAAAACAGATGTAGCAATCAGCCACCAGTAATGAAATAAAAAGACCTGCCACCTTATGACATCTGTTTAGTGGAAGAGCCTTGCTGCTTTGAGGTACTTACAAAACTTAACCAGAGTAAAAGTTATTCAATTCAGTTTGGAGGGATAAGGTAACTTGATGTTTTATCATATCTCTTATTGTTTGAATTTAATATCAGGATGATGGATTACAATGAAGAATCCATCCTATTAGGAAGGGTGATATCCTACTATTTCACTTCCCAGGTGAGCAAGCTTTTTGTGTTCCTATTTGTTAACTAGGCCTTTTGATATTTTTGTAGACAATCTGCTTCATCTTGATTCTGCAGCATTCCAAACTGGTATCCTTGGGGTTCTCTTAACATTGCTATGGTGCAGAAGATTTAAAATCAGGTATGGCTGTGGGGCCAGAAGTCCCTCAGTGAAATTCTCAACTTAACTCTGCCTTCTACTCTCTGATTTATCATTTGGGTTTCTTTTTTTTTGGTGGTCTTTTAGCTGATGTTCACAAGGAATAGAGTCACGTGATGTATGAAGGGAAACATATACACTTCTCTGAGGTTGACAATAAGCCCTTGTGCTCATATAGCCCCAAACTGTGCAAGCAGCGGCGACTCAACGGCTACGCTTTCTGTATCAGACACGTTCTGGAGGACAAGACTGCCCCCTTCAAGCAATGTGAATATGTGGCCAAATATAACAGCCAACGCTGCACCAACCCAATCCCAAAATCAGAGGATCGTAGGTAAGAGCTAATAGTGGGAATCCATCTTTGACTTAATTCGTAGGCTTGGAATTTTTCTTGTCTATTTTTTTCTTAATGTGGTGAATTTAAACATTGAGTTCCAGGGGTGATCTAACTAAACCTTGGCAATGCTTCTGAAGATGAGAGATGGCAGTTTTTTAAAAATGGGGTAGTAAGCTTGGGGAATTCTTTGTAAAGTATGTATGAGTGTTTTTATTGATACAATAGACTTTCAAAGAATTTTTCCCTCAATTATTGCTTGTGTTTGTTTTGTGGTCTTAACAAAGTAGTTCCTTATTTTGTTAGAAACCTGCTTAAACAACAGAAATTATAGGAACTACTTAGGTGTTATAATTAACGGTAATAATTTTGGAAGTTTTAAATCTATGCTTGAAAGGTAGCAAAGGGTATGTGCTTCCTGAAAAAGAATTGTTCAAAAGAATGATTACTTGAATTAGATTTATTTTCTGTCAGATTCCTAAGCAGTGTTTGGCATTGTTTTATAATCTTGCCTCTTTTGGTTAAAAGAGTTGCATATGAAGTATGTTTACTATCATTGAGAAATGATATTTTCAATAGTAAGAGTAGGCTTTATCACTAGGATTATGAACTTTTACTTGGCTGAATGAAACATGGAGGTGTTTTCAGAGGAGTCTTATGGTTTTTCATCTTTCATATTCTTAGGAAAATTCATACTATTTCACATACAATCTTTTTTTCCCTCTTATATAATTTTTTTTTCATGTTTCTTTTTCTTCACGTCTCCAGAAACCATGTGGATCATTGTAGGGTATTACAGAGAGATACACGATTATTTTCCCAAAAGTTTCAAACACTTGTTATCTTCAGGTAGAAAATGTGAACTTTTTACTTCTATCTTTAAAATATGTATATACACACAACCTTCATTCTTGTTCTTATACATAAGCAATTGTCACCTGCATACATTGGTTGAAAAGAAATCATGTATTTTATATGCCATGGTGAGCAATTTTTACGCTTTCAGGGTGAAACAGATCATTTGTGTTGATAGAGCTTCCACCAAAATGAGTAGAGCACCATGTGGTGATTTGGGAATACTCTCTTAGAATCTCTAATGAGCACTTAAAGCTTCACATTACAATACCTGAAAGTTAGAAGCAGCTGCTCAGGGAGGCAAGGAATAAAATTTTAATCTCAGATGAGAAAGAGGCCACTGTACCTGGCTAACCATATGTGTCCAGTTGGTTTTAGCAGTCTTAACATGGCCACTTTTTCTTACCCCCTGCCCTTTTATAACTTCAAGAATTGATGAACTTGGATTTATTTACTTCAAGTTCCACTATAAACACATCTATAATTCTTCTCTTTTTTAATGTTTTCAGTTTATTTATTAATTTAAGCGATCTCTATACCCAGTGTGGCGCTTGAACTCACAGCCCTGAGATCAAGAGTCACATGCTCTTCTGACTGAGCCAGGCAGGCACCCCTGTAATTTTGTCAGCTTACCTCAGTTGTAGTTGTATACTGTGGCTTTCCCCCCTCCCCCTTCATTTCAGCAGAAGCAAATAGGTAAAGAAATTTCTACTAGCTAGCAACAAGAAATAAAGCAAAAGTTGCCCTGAATTTCTCCAAAGTATTAATTCTCTCAATCCTAGGTCTTCACCTTGATGTTCAAAATAATTTCCTCTTTTTAGAACAAGAAGGGGAAGGACTCTTTTTGTGTGTTGCTATGTGAAGAGAAGTAATACTTAAGTACTAGATTGTGTGCATTTTTTCAAAATTGGGTCAAACCAATGCAAATGGTACTAATATTTTTATTGTTTATAGGGTTGTTTGGAAATAGATTAAAGTAGACATTAGCTAGCAGGAGGTAATATTTTTCTGTTGCCTCAAGAAATACAGGTTGATAGGTGGAAACTAATTTAACGATAAACTACTTGTAAAAAAAAAAAAAAAAAAAAAAGAAAGAAATCCAGGTTGAGGGGTGCCTGGATGGCTCAGTTGGTTAAGTGTCTGACTTCGGCTTAGGCCAGTCTCATTCGTGAGTTTGAGCCCTGCCTCAGGCTCTCTCCTGTCAGCCCAGAGCCCACTTCTGATCCTGTCTCCCTCTCTGCCTCTCCCCAGCTCACACACACTTACTCTCTCAAAGTAAACAACAATTAAAAAAAAAACAAAAACGGGCGCCTGGGTGGCTTAGTCGGTTAAGCGTCCGACTTTCGCTTAGGTCATGATCTCGCGGTTCGTGGGTTCGAGCCCCGCGTCGGGCTCTGTGCTGACTGCCAGCTCAGAGCCTGGAGACTGTTTCAGTCTGTGACTCCCTCTCTCTCTGACCCCCCCCGGCTCACACTGTCTCTCTCTCTCTCCTAGAAATAAATAAAAATATTTAAAAAAAAAAAAAAAAAAACAACAGGCTGAGTTCATATAAGGTCTAAACATGTATATAAATATTGATAGTTACAACTACATTATATGATATAATGTAGAAAAGATTCATATTCTTTGGAAAATAAGCTTTCATTATTTTACTTTATTTTTTAAAATTCAAGTTATTTCACATACAGCGTGGTATTGGTTTCAGGAGTAGAACCCAGTGATTCATCACTTCCACATGACACCCAGTGCTGGTCCCAGCAAAGCTGTCATTATTGTTAATGCAGTTCTTCTTTGGACACTTAGGAATTTGAGGTGGTTTTATGTATTATTTTAGAAAACAAATTCTTGAGGATTCTTAGTTGATAAAATTATCTGATTGGTGGTCAGCTACAGGAAACTTCTTAATATCTGGTGTCCAACTTACCTGATATGCATTATTAATGCTAACTTAGGGGATTCTCCTTTTTTGAAATAGCATAATGTTATGTTCAGTAGGAGTACTGGTATAATTAAAAAGTGAAGTTCATTTCCTAATATACTTAACAGTGGGAAGCTAAGGCTTATTACTATCACCTTGGTTTCTCAGAGGTAAGTGGTTATATTAAGTTGGTTCTTTTCTTTTTTTTTTAATTTTTTAAAATGTTTTATTTCTGAGAGAGGGAGAGAGAGAGCATGAGCGGGGGCGGGGTTGATCAGAGAGAGAGGGAGACACAGAATCAGAAGCAGGCTCTAGGCTCTGAGTGAGCTGTCAGCACAGAGCCCGATGTGGGGCTTGAACCCACGAACGGTGAGATCATGACCTGAGCTGAAGTCAGACACTCAACCGACTGAGCCACCCAGGCACCCCAAGTTGGTTATTTTCTATAATATTTTAAATTTGCTCACTATAATCTTACACATTTTTTAGCAGTATATTTGCCAAGAAATTTTTTGTTTCCTGTATGTCTACTCTTTTCTAAAACAGCTTAGTCAAGATATAACTCACATCCCATACAATTCATGCATTTGAAGTATTCAATTCAGCATTTTTTAGGCTATTCACAGGATTGTACCACTATCCTCACACTCCAATTTTACAACATTTTCCTCCCCTCAAAAGAACCCGTTAGCAGTCACTCCCCTGTGTAGTTATTCAGTTCGTCATTGTAGAATACTTTTAAGCACCGGTCATAACTAAGCAAGCCGTTGTAACTCTAGCCATGAAAATTTTTCCCTTTTAGAAGAGGAAGTAGTTTTACAAGTTCAGACTCAGTTGTGGTGGTGCTGACACAGTGGCTGGAGCAGGAGTTGAGGGTGAGGTCGAGGGAGGACTGTGCGCGCAGATCAGCCTCTGCCGGGTCACGTGAGGTGGCGCGTAGCAGGCTCAGTTACCAGTCCCGGCCGCCTGTGTGTAATGAGCAGAAACATTTGATTTCCAAATTAAAAAAAATATTATTCTCACTAATCCTTTTGTTAATTTGAAAATGACTTGAAAACAACAGAAATCATTTATTCTTTATTGGGAAGCTTGGTTAATGCGGTTATCCCTGAAAGTTTTTTCTTTCTTGGCCACAGCTTTATGAATCCATTGTGTTTAAGGTGTATATGAGACCTGGCCCAAACTTGTTAGGTGTGTAGGTTCTGTTCACTGTCCAGAAAGCTTTTTCTTAATAGTCCTATTCAAATTGAGAAGTGCCTCTGATAGATTAACGTATAAAACAAACCAACAAAACCATGTCTCCTGATTCTTTGGTGAATCTGTATTTTTAACAGCTACTTAAAAATGTGTTTGGGGTTAGTTAGTTAGTTAAGCATCTGACTTCTGACTTCGGCTCAGGTCATGATCTCACAGTTCATGGGTTCGAGCCCCGCATCACTTTATGCTCTGTGCTATATAGCATAAGCCTGCTTCGGATCCTTTACCTCTTTCTGTCCCTCCTTTGCCCTTGTGCTCTTTCTCTTTCTCTCAAAAATAAACATAAAAAAAAAAAATTGTTTGATGCAGCCCAATGAGTCCGAAGATTGACGTTAATTATTTACTTTCATGCCTTTTTCCCCAAAACTGTCCTATGGAGATACCACAGGTACACTATAGTCAAAATAGATGCTATTTTCAAATAAGTTAGGGAAACACTGCCAGATGGCTACATCTCCACCTTGCAGCATAATGCACATTATCATACAAAATGCTTTGAGAAGTTGTTCATCAGAAGCAAACAACAAAATTGTTCTCTAATTCTGTTTAAGCCAGCATTTCCCAAATTTATTTAAGCATGGAATACTCTTTACAGCAGATCTGTTAACCTAGTCTGAATTGCTTGAGGAATACCAGTTTGGAAAACACTACTTTTCTAGTGGTTAAAAGCCTCCATAAGTTTTCAGTGTGGTTTATTGGAACAACATGCATTCTGTGTTCTTACTGTGTAGAAGGATTCTGTCCTTTTTTATTATTATTATTATTATTTTTTTAAATGTTTTATTTATTTCTAGGAGAGAGAGAGAGAGACAGCGTGAACAGGGGAGGGTTCAGACAGAGAGAGAGGGAGTCACAGACTGAAACAGGCTCCAGGCTCTGAGCTGGCAGTCAGCACAGAGCCCGACGCGGGGCTCGAACCCACGAACCGCGAGATCATGACCCAAGCGAAAGTCGGACACTTAACCGACTAAGCCACCCAGGCGCCCCCCTTTTTTATTATTTTTAAACTACCATTTACATTACAAAAGTAGCTTCCTGTTGAAGACCTACTAAGAGTCTTCCTGAGCTTTGAGTTCAAGTCTGCACACTGACACTTTCCAGATGCGAGGTTTGGGGCAAGTTATTTGATTTTTTTTTTTTTTAAATGTTTTTTTAAATGTTTTATTTATTTTTAGGAGAGAGACAGCGTGAGCAGGGGAGGGTCAGAGAGAGAGGGAGTCACAGACTGAAACAGGTTCCAGGCTCTGAACTGGCAGTCAGCACAGAGCCCGACGCGGGGCTCAAACCCACGAACCGCCAGATCATGACCCAAGCGAAAGTGAGACGCTTAACCGACTAAGCCACCCAGGCGCCCCCAAGTTATTTGATTTCTATCAACTTTAGCTTCCTCGTCTGTGTAAAGGGCATTTTAGCATTTACTGCAGGTAGAAACATACACTTCTCTCTGGCTGTTGAGGAATTCCTTTCATCTGTAGTCCCACTAATTAGTTTTAATTTACGTTTTCCTTCCCTCCTGTATTCTCTTCTTTCTCTCTTACTGTGTGCGTGTGTGTCTGTGTGTGTGTAGAATACACCGTAGACACTTGACATTATTAGGGGTTATATCATAAGATCTTTATGAATCTACAAATACTTGAAAATATATATATGTATATATATATATATTTTCTCTGTAGAAGAGTTTTAAGTGATCCTTTAGACTCTTGATGAGTTATTTTGTATGCTCTGAATACAAAATAAAATAACAAAGCAGAGTGAGAAGCCGTAGCTGGCTGGTTACCCAGGGCCACTCACTATTTGAATGACTTGCTTCTGTCCAGCAGCCTCTGTGCATACACAGTTCACATACTTGCTTCAGGAAAATGGCAGACTCGGAGGATTGCTTGAGTAGTGGCAGTTGTTTACATTAAACCTCCAAATGCCAAGAGTTACAATAGTCCTGAATTTTTAACATGTTAGGTAGGAGTCACAAATTTATACCGCATAGTTTTATATTACCCTTTTCTTACTCTATATATCATAAACCTTTCCCCCATCTGTGTGTGTTTTTTAAAGGTACTGCAACAGCCACTTGCAGGTACTTGGCTTTATCCCGAAAAAAGAGAGGAAGAAAAAGAATGATCCTATAGATGAGGTGAAGGTCAGGCACCAGATGGATACCATGGCCTTCAGCCTGACGGTGCCCACGCTGGCCTTGAAGATGCCCAATGGACTGGATGGAATGTCCCTCTCTCCGCCCGGGGCTAGGGTCCCTCTCCACTACCTGGAAACCGAGTTGGAAGACCCATTTGCTTTCAACGAGGAAGATGATGATCTAAAGAAAGGGGCAACTGTGAGAAAGAAGTTGCAGAGCAAGCTGGCCCAGAATCGGCAGCGCCAGAGAGAGACCGAGATTTTAAAAGTTCGACAAGAGCACTTTAGTCCCCCTCCTGCACCTTCACAGCAGCAGCCCCCGCAGCAGCACCCCCACCCTTCACCCTCCCCCACTTCTTTAAAACCTCCGGCGCCGCCGCCACCGCAAGGTTTCGTCTGCAAGTCCCCTCCACCTCCAAACACCAGCCTACCACTGCAGGGAGTGGCCCCCACCACACACACTATAGCACAAGCACGGCAGTCGTCTCACAGGAGGCCGCTGCCCCTCCTGCCCTCCGGCAGGGCGCCCGCCGCGGACCCGCCCAGCGCTGACCGGGTCCTTATGAAAGCCACAGCCTTCTCTCCACACTTCTCCTGCATCAGCCGACTGCAGAGACTGGTGAGACTGTGCACCCAGAAGCATCAGTTGGATACTGATCTGTTCCCCCACCTAGGTGAGTTTCCTCTTACGCCAGATCGTACCTCGGAACAAAATGTGCCCACGGCTGCCGCCTGTGATGTAGGGGTGGGGGGGTCCGCTGTGGGGCCGCCGGTGTAAAGGAAACCTCCCTGGGGCACAGGGTGCGGAAGACTCAGTGGGGAAATGTAGAATCCCATCACAGCGACTAGGTAGTGGTCGTGGCAGCCGCCTTAGAAGGCAGTTGGTTGTGTCTGGCAGTTCTGCGCGTCTGCGAGCTCGGCACCTGTGTCTCACGAAGTTTTCGACATGTCTTATCGTAGGACTTTGGAATAATGATAGCATTGTTAATATCCACCGACAGTTTAAAAAAGGAAAAAACTTATTAAAAAAATTCCCAGAGTGATACCTGTTCATAACTTAAAAGTGAAAAAAATACAGATAAAACTTTAATGTAGTCAAACGTCTATCATTATTATTGCTTCTGAATTTTCTTGCTCAAGAAAAATCTCTCTGGTCCAGATATTTTATATTTTGTTATTGATTATTTTGCCCTTGATTATTTAAACTTTTTAAGTTTATTTATTTACTTTTGAGAGAGAAAGACACCTGCACGGAGCAGGGGAGGGTCAGAGAGAGGGAGAGAATCCCAAGCAGGTGAACCTCGATAGTGACCTGAGCTGAAATCAAGAGTCCAAAACTTAACTGACTAAGCCACCCAGGCGCCCCTGATTATTTACTTTTAATTCATTTGGAATTTATTCTTTATTTTATTATTTTTTTTAATGTTTATTTATTATTGAGACACAGAGAAACACAGCATGAGTGGGGGAGGGGCAGAGAGAGAGGGAGACACAGAATGCAAAGTAGGCTCCAGGCTCTGAGCTGTCAGCACAGAGCCTGATGCGGGGCTGGAACCCACAAACTGTGAGATCATGACCTGAGCCGAAGTCGGAAGCTCAATTGACTGAGCCACCTGTGCGCCCCTGGAATTTATTTTTAAATATGGTATGAGCTGTGATTCTAACTTTAGGGAAAATTGTTTGCATGACATATGATAGCAATAGAATAGAAAAATAGGAAAAGGATGGGAATAGAGGAAGAGGAAGAAGAAATATAAATGATCAGTAAACCAGTGAAACCCCCAGTCCCCATAGCAGGTGAAGAAATGCAAATTAAAGTAACAGTAAGTTACTATCACCTTGGCAAAAACTATCCCCAGTGTTGATCAGGCTTATACATCGCTGGTAAGTAATGTGGTGGTATTTACTACTTAAGAGTGTGTATATATGGCCACCAAATTCACTTTTGGGACTCTTATCTTAGGATTAAAAAAAAATATCTATGTATCTATATCTAGATCTATATATATATCAAAATGTAAGGATATGTGTTCAAGGATGTTTATTGCAACATTGCTTGCAGTATTAAAAATCCATAAACAACCTTTATAACCAATAGGAGACCTTGAGTAGATTATGGTATATATATGCTTTATGAAGTATTATGTAGCTATTAAAAAGAATGAAATCTGTATCTTAACTGGATGTGCCTGTGTTATATTAAGTAGAAAAGAATCAAGAGGTATTGTATTATCCCACTTTTAAAAAAATAAACAGGGGGCATCAGTGTATCTATTGATCAAGTATATGAATAGATAGATGTTTGCCTATTGGGTGTGATTATAGGTAACTACATGTGCACTGCCAGGCTGCTAACCTTGGCTACCAAGAGGGGATAAAACTGATTAGGATGTGTTTTTACAGAGCTAGGAAACGTAACTCTTCTTATATTATAGTTTCATATTGTTTTACCTGTTATTAAACCATATATGACTTTTGGTAATTAAAACAACTAATAAAACTTAAAGAAAAAGTGCAGATAAAAATAATAAATTAAAACACCCAAACCTTATAATACGGATTTGTTAATGCCTTGGTATATTTAAAATATATAAAATTGGGTTCCTGCTCCACATACAGTTTTGTAACCTGTTTTAAATTTTTTTCATAATGGACTATCAAGGAAGTAATTTTTTATACACAGTGTCATTTGTCACAGATGAATTCTTTTTCTAATTTAGGCTATTTGCAGTTTGTGTCATTACAAAGTGTTGTAGCTGTATAGTCTACCAGGAAAATAATTACTATCACATCTTTAATTTTTCCTTGAAATAGATTCCTAGAAGCAGAATTGATGATTCCAAGCTTTTGCGTTTTTTAAAAAGCTTTTTGAGGGGCACCTGGGTAGCTCAGTCATTTAGTGTCTGACTCTTGATTTCAGCTCAGATCATGATCTCACGGTTTCATGAGATCAAGCCCTGCATCACGCTCTGCACTGACCACACAGAGCCTGCTTGGGATTCTCTCTCTCCTTCTGTCTCTGCCCCTTCCCCACTCATGCTCTTTCTCTCTCAAAATAAATAAATAAAACTTAAAATAAAATAGAAAGCTTATTGATACATGTCAAATATTCAGAATTTTTCTGTCACATTACCCTTCTTTTAGCAGTGTATGAGAAGGAGTTCCTCTACATCTTTATAGTACAAGATATTAGTTATTATTTAGCCTTTGTAAATTTGATGTAAAATTTACTTTTTTTTAATTAAAAAAATTTTTTAGTGTTTATTGTTGAGAGAGACAGAGACAGAGCACAAGTCGGGGAGAGGCAGAGAGAGAGGGAGACACAGAATTGGAAGCAGGATCCAGGCTCTGAGCTGTCAGGACAGAGCCCAACACAGGGCTTGAACTCATGAGCTGTGAGATCATGACCTGAGCTGAAGTTGGATGCCTAACTCACTGAGCCACCCAGGCGCCCCCAAAATTTGCTTTAATTAGTGTACTTAAGATCAGTGTTTCTCAAGATTTTTGGCCTTAGAATCAATCCCTTTACACTCCTAAAAATTATTGAGGACACCATACAGCCTTTGTATATGTGAGTTATATTTATCGATATTTACTGAATTAGAAGTTAAAACTGAGAAATTTTTAAAAGGCTAATGCATTTAAAGATGACAACAAGTCACTACATGTTAACATGTTCTTTTTATGAAAAATAGCTATGTTTTCCCAGAGAAAAGAAATATAACGGGAAGAGCAGCATTATTTTACATTGTTTGGCAAATCTTAATGTGTGATTTGCTGGAAGACAGCTAGATTCTCCTGTCTACTTCTGCATTCAATGTGTCGTAATATGTGGTTTTGATTAGTAGATAAAAATATGGCCTTACACATTTGTAGTTGGAAAAGGGAGGAATATTTTACTAGTTTTTAAGAAATAATTATGGATATTCTTACTTGATTCTACACCAAAATTTCATAAGCGGTAGTTTCTTTTCTTCTTCTTTTTTAAGTTTTTGCAATTTTTTTAAATGTTTATTTTTGAGAGAGAGCAGGAGAGGAGGGGACCCAGGATGGGAAGCAGGCTCTGCGCTGACAACAGCAAGCCCAATGTAGGGCTCAAACTCTGTTGTTGAGATCTTGACCTGAGCTAAAGTTGGACGCGCAACCGTCCAACTGAGCCACTGAGAAGAGGTGCCCTCTTTTTTTTTTTTTATGTTTATTTGTTTTGAGAGAGAGAGAGAAGGAATGCGCGCGCGCGAGCGTGCAAGTGGAGGGAGGGGCAGGGAGGGAGAGAGAATCCCAAGCAGGTTCCATGCTGTCAGCGCACAGCCCGACTCAGGGCTCTCATGACCTGAGCCAAAGGCAAGGGTTAGATGGTTAACTGACTGAGCCACCCAGGCACCCCCAACAAGTGGTAGGTTTTTAAAGATTAGTTGCAGTGTGGAATGTGAAGCCATAAGAAGGATTTTTTTGCAAACCATTACATTAAAATCCATTGATTTACTGTGTACTTTGAATAGATCTTTTTACCCATGCATGAGTTTGTAATATCATGGGTTGGTCATTTGGATCAGTTTACCAAGTTAAACATATGTTCCAAATGTTGATATATTTCATTATACAAAACTTAAAAATCACATTCATTAATACTCCCACCAGTATTATCAGAAAAATAGTTTACAGAGTTGTCAGACTCAGTGAAGACTTTAGGTTTTCAAAAAAAGAAAAACCAAGCTTTCGAGGGAAAATGTGAATTTCATAGTTGGCAGCAAATACTGTCCATTGTTTTCTTAGAAGTGGCAGTTTGACTGTGTTCATTTTAGAAAAAAATGACTGCCAGATATCCAAGTCTTAATAACTGTAGTTTGTCAGTCACTCTTTCAAGTAAAAATGGCGTTGGATGGAAAAAAAGCAGCTAGTTGAGGTCCCAGCCAAAACAGTGGTGTGTCTTCCTCAAGGCAGCCGCCATGGGTTCTTGGGACGGACGCAGAGGTGCTTTATGACTTCCCATTGAGTCACAAAGACTGTTGGAAAGATGTGTGCTCAAGAATTGAGATTTAATAAAATGGACAGTCTTTAATGTACAAGTCTTTGTCAAAGATATTCTTAAAACTGTTGTTTTTGGCTTTTATTTCACTGCAAGTCACGGTGTGAAACCTGTAATGACTGCTAGTAAAGTTTGGTGCTATTGTTCTAATTCATGCTGAGGCGCCAGCAGCTTTATTCACTATGGTTTTGTTTTTTGTTTTTGTTCCTCCCCCCCACCCCCACTATCAGTGCAAATGTCAACATGGTGAAAAGAGCAAATGATGCTTTAGTATAATTTTGAAGGTAGTGTTGACCTAAGGAGCTCCCTAAGAGGGTCTCTGAGACCCCTGGGGATCTATGGACCATACTTGGGGTGAGAACTGCTATTTTTTTTTTTTTTTTTTGGTCTTGAAAGTCATGTTCTTTATTTATTTATTTATTTTTTTTACAAATAGTTTATTGTCAAATTAGTTTCCACATAACACTCAGTGCTCACCCCCACAAGTGTCCTCCTCCATGCCCATCTCCCCCTCCCCCGAGAACTGCTATTTTGAATTAATGGAGCTTTGAATGTTTGTTCATATGCTTTTTGGACACTTATATGTCTTGTTCTTTTTTAACCTTTTCAGGGTTTTTTTCACTTATTTTCATGGAAGTGTTTTTCTTTTATTGATTTGGTAACAGTTTTTTATACATATTTCATATTTATTGCAAAACCTCTCCTCCTGCCCATTTGTTATTTTGCTTTTCAATGTCTATGACAATGATTTTGGAACTTAGGAGTTGAAATCCTGAATTGCATTTCTTTCTTTTGAATCAGGTTTATTGTTTTGCTTTATTTTGTTTTTTACTTGTGTAAGACTAAAAGAGTATGTAATATATTCACCCACATTTTCTTTTAGTCCTTTTATTGTCTTATTATTTACATTGCAGTCCTTTATTTGGAATTTATTAGGTATGAGTTTTGGGGCAAAGATCTAACTTTATTCCCAGATGTTTGCCTCTTATTCCACAATTGACCTATGTCGTCTTCTAAATATTGATTTATACTTTTGATTATCTGTGGTTGCTGACTTTTTTTAAGTTTTGAAACATACTATATTGTGTTTAGGGCTGGTTTTCTATCATTTTGAATTAAAAAAAAATTTATGTTTGTTTATTTTTGAGAGAGAGAGAGACAGAGTGTGAGCAGGGGAGGGGCAGAGAGAGAGGGAGACAGAATTTGAAGCAGGCTCCAGGCTCTGAGCTGTCAGCATGGAGCCCCATGTGGAGCTTGAACCCATGAACCGTAAGGTCATGGTCTGAGCCAGAGTTGGGCATGTAAGCTTAACTGACCGAGCCATGCAGGCATCCCTCTATCATTTTGAACAGAATGAAAACTCATAGAAAATGTATTGTCTTTTTTATTCAAGCATATTAGGAGCCTAGGTTTTCAAAACAAATGTTACTTTGGAGAAGAGAAATTGTAATGCACTGTTGTGACCAAGTACAGTTTGCATTTAATGTCAGCAAAGGATACTTAAAGAAAAATGCAGTCCTGTAATCAGCTTTTACAGTCTTGCCTGGGCTGGTTATCTCAGTTAGTTAAAACTAGTGATAATGAAGCCAAGATCAAAGGTTTGTTTTATTGGACAGTTAATTTCACAAGAGAAACACTTCCATCTTAGTACTTATGACTTAGATCTTGACTTTTTCAGAGAAGGTATAGGTGGCTTAGTAGATATTGCCATTAATTTTATAAAAACAGTAAAAGATTAGTCATGCCCTAATATTTGAAAGTGCCTTAAATGTAAATTTGTGTTTGAAAGACGCTGCCTTTCAGTATCCTGTCCTGAAGCTAATGCTATTGTGATTACTTGTTTTTTTTTACTGTGTTTTTCTTAATTTCTATTTTAGTAGAGAGAAAGTAACTTACTTTTTTTTTAAAATTTTTTAATGTTTTATTTATTTCTAGGAGAGAGAGAGAGCATGGGCAGGGGAGGGTCAGAGAGAGAGGGAGTCACAGACTGAAACAGGCTCCAGGCTCTGAGCTGGCAGTCAGCACAGAGCCCGACGCGGGGCTCGAACCCACAAACCGCGAGATCATGACCTAAGCGAAAGTCAGACGCTTAACCGACTAAGCCACCCAGGCGCCCCAGAAAGTAACTTACTTTTTAAGGTGACTTGACATTTTGGATAGTCATCTTGGAACTAGATTTGAGGTTTCTTTATGCCAGTGGCAGTGTATAATTTAATTTTAAGCATTATAATTTGCATTTTGATTAATCTTTTCTTAATTTCCCTATTTAGCACATATAAACTCATTTTAATTATAGAAGCAACGTGTAAGGTCCTTTTTAACATAAGTGTCTAATGAAGATGGTCTTTTGATTTTGGGGGGTTTAAGAAGGAAGACCACACTGGTTATGAAGGTATCTAAAGTCTCATAGTGATATGAGTAGGAAGACCACACTGGTTATGAAGGTATCTAAAGTCTCATAGTGATATGAGTATATTAAAGTTATGTATGTTAGGTTGTACAGCATCAGTATTTATCAAGGTATCTAAAGTCTCATAGCATTATGAGTATATTGATGTTATGTATGTTAGGCTATGTAACATCAGTATTAAGACCTTTTCAAGATATAAAACTTCTATAAAGGTAAAACATTTACGTTGGAAGCTAGTAATTATCCAATCATTAAAAACAGAAGTATTTAACAAAATAAGTGATTGTTCATACTGTATTTCTCTATTTTTCCCTCTAAACTTGTTTTTCAGAATGCCACAAATTGTGGCAGCTCTTGTTTAAAAGAATTAAAAGAAACCCCAAGCCACATCAGAAATAGATTATTGCCATCTTACCCTTCCCACTTCCTGCAGAGGGCACAAGCCAGGGAATGGCGCTGCCTGCTGGATGGCGTCCTCCTCCTCTGGAGCTGTTGGGAAAGGGCCCGAAGTGTCTGCCTTTGACAATTTATTCAAAAGCCCTTCTTTGTTGAAGTATAGAGTGATTTCACCAGTACCCTTTGATTTCCTTCCTACCTGAACATACATTAGCCTTCTGTTACCTACCATCTTGAATATGTTTTAGGTTTCTCTGGCATTGTGTATGTCAGAATGTATGATGTTTCATGTGTAATGTTTTGATACTTCAGAAATTCGACCTTTTGGGCAGAGGGGGGAGCTTAAACTCTCTGCTTATGCTGTTTCTACTCTGTGAAATGTCTGGCAAAAGAATTTCATCCTTGGAATATAGCTTTTTGTTATAATGTCATTATTTCAACCTGAGTGTCATATATTTGTTATTAGTATTTCTGTCAGAACAGGGATGAAACTCCTCAGGAGGCATTTAATGTACGCTGTGATAGTGTGTGCTATAGGCTTTTTGCATTACGCATTTTGGGGAGCTTTTTCCCCTAAGTTTTAAATAAGAATACATGTTCTCTAACTTGCAGTATTCTTCCGTCTGTCTCAGGGTTGGACTGGTCGGAAGAGAGCGGAGAGGACCCGGAGGACTCTGAGCAGGCGTCGCCATACCAGGTGGCATGGTCCATCCGAGAAACCCTCAGATATGAGAGACACACGTAAGTCTTCCTTTTTGTTTTTATTCTTTACCTCTGTTGTGGCCTGATCTTTCACTCTATATACTAATGTTTGTTTATTTCATTGGCTCTAGTTTTATGGTAATGGAGGTGAAATAGATTCCACCTGGGAAGAAATGTACTAGATTGTTTGAGGAGAGCTACTCTTCAGTTTTCTTGGGAAGTTTGTTTCTGTACCTTTCCCATTTATCACGGAAGGAACAAAGCATAGTAGAATTTAGAATGGGAAAGGGACCTTAGAGATTACCTAGTCTCATTTCCTCATTTTACAGGAGAGGAAACCAAGGCCCGGACAGGTTGAGGAACTTGCCTGTGGTCCTGGGGCTACTTGGAGTCCCACTGTCTGACTTGGCTGGATCTTCTCTGGCTCTGCTCTCATAGCAGCTGAAAAGCAGTGCTTTTTACTTTATCTGTCTTCACAAGATTGATCCATTCTTTAATATTTCTTAAGTGCTGAGTATTTATTTTTTATTTTTTTGTTTTATTTATTTATTTTTGAGAGAGAGAGAGGGAGAGTGCGCGCACATGCAGTCATGCAAGTGGGGGAGAGGGCCAGAGAGAGAAGGATACAGAATCCAAAACAGGCTCTAGGCTCCGAGCTGTCAGTGCAGAGCCCAACATGGGGCTCAAACCCATGAACCATGAGATCATGACCTGAGCTGAAACCAAGCTAATGTGCTAAAATGTTTTTCAAGATAATCTCACTAGAAGTTCTTGATATCTACCTTATGAGGAAGCTGTAGATTGATTAATGCACAGCCCCTTCCTGGATAGTGAGAAAGTTTGTTGTTTTAGGGGACTGCCTTAGGGATTTACTTGGTACAGTGCAGCATACTAAATAGATCCCTGTCTGTGGAGCCAAAGATGATTCTCAGACTCAGCTAATTATTATTATTATTATTATTTTAAGTATCGTGGCTTAAATAGATGTTTGGCAAGATAGAGGGGAGACTAGCTATCTGCCCCTGTCTGACTCCTAGAATTTCACGGTATCATTGTATGGACATATTTTCTCTAGGGTCTGGTTTTTTAGTTTATAGGCTTAAAATGAGATCTGTAAGTACACCCAGAAATAATTAGGCCTAGGAAGAGACTAATGCATAAACCAAAATGCCAGTTCAAATTGAGAAATAATCATTAAGTGGTACAAATGTTCACTAAGCCAAACTATGTGGGGAGCTTATTAGGGCCTGGAGCTAGAGCAAGGAGAACTAGTTGGATTTCTTGATGGCCAGTTGTCCTGGCCTCCCCAGCTCCCAGGTAGTATATTGGAGAATGCTGTACTTTCTTTTTTGTCTCAGAGGTTCCATTTTATGTTTCATTCAAGACTGCTTCCTTACCATGAGTATATTCTTTTTTTCAGCTAGAGTACAGTTGAACCCACACCTTTGTAGTTACAGATGCTATCCGTCATGCTTCCTAAGGTTCATGTTCATATCAGCTTAACTTGATTTGGGATATTTTGAATTAATTTTCCAAATTGCTGTAAATGTAAATGCTTAGCACAATACCTATACATGGGAAAGGATTGATTAATGGTAGTTAAGATTCCTGTTGGAATTCTCAAGATGACCTGAACATCAATATTGGGTATATTTGCTCTTGATTAGGAGTAAATATTGTTTCTGCCCTTTATTCTTTCTCTTTCTCTTTCTCTTTTTTTTCTCTTTCTCTTTCTCTTTCTTTTTCTTTTTTTTGAGAAACTGAGAGTGTGTGCAAGCAGGGGAGGGGCAGAGAGAGGGAGAGAGAGAGAATCCCAAGCAGGCTCTCACTGTCAGTATGGAGCCTGACACAGGCTGGAACTCACAAACCATGAGATCATGACCTCAGCTGAAACCAAGAGTCCGTCGCTTAACCAACTGAACCACCTGGGTGCCCCTGTTTCTGCCCTCTATTCTTGCAGAGTTTTCAGAATATTTCTGTTGTTTTAGACTTGTGACCATTGAGTTTTTCTTTATCTCTGTAGCATTTTACTTTCTCAGTCATTTCTGCTAACTGACGTACCATGATACTCTTTCCTTGGTTCTCCTTTTCCTTCATGATATTTGTCTTCTTTTTAAATTTTTTTTTTTGTTTGTTTTTTTATTTATTTCTAGGAGAGAGAAACAGCGTGAGCAGGGGAGGGTCAGAGAGAGAGGGAGGCACAGAATCTGAAACAGGCTCCAGGCTCTAAGCCGGCAGTCAGCACAGAGCCCGACGCGGGGCTCGAACCCACGAACCACGAGATCATGACCCAAGCGAAAGTCGGACACTTAACCGACTAAGCCACCCAGGCGCCCCTTGTCTTCTTTTTTTAAGCAGTCATCCTCACTTCTTGTCCAGCAGTCACTTTTATCTTTGCCCTTCATTCATTCATTCACTCACTCACTCACTCACTCAGCATATTCTTGCCGAACTCTTGTGCTCTGGGCATGGGGCACGCCATAGGGTCTCCCTTGGGTGGATCTTGGATTGGCCTGGTTTGCCATGCTTTCTTTGTCTGCATCTCTACGTCTGTATCTGCCACTGTGCCCTCTCATGGGGACCTTTGTCCTGTATTTAAACTACCCATAGAACAACTCTATTTCAGTTTCTTGTTGCAGCTACTGGTCATTTATTGTACCTTGTGGTTAAGTCCAGTAGAAAATGGAAAGCTGTAGAAAATCGGCTCGACCTAGCCTGTTCGTTGATCTTCAAGAAGTTTTGCCATTTAGAATTACTCAAAAGGTTTTTACCATTTATGGTTCATCAGTGAATTCATTGAGATTTTTGGAATTTTGGAAGGAAAACTGTCAGTGGTCTGATACCCATTCTCCACAACCCTCTCGCCTCCAAGAACCCTTTCATGAGTTTTCTTGCTACACTAGGATTATAGTTGAGGGAATTTTAGGGAGAAAGTTTGGCCTTGTTTTGTTTTGTTTTGTTCTGTTGAAAGACTTTAGTTTTGAAGTTTTATTTATTTTGAGAGGGAGAACACATTTGGGGGAGGAGCAGAGAGAGAGAGAAAGAGAGAATCTCAAACAGGTTCCACACTGTTCAGTGCAGAGCCTGATCAAGACCTGAGCCGAAATCAAGAGTTAGACACTTACCTGACTGAGCCACCCAGGCACCACTGTTTCATTTTCTTCAGTAAGCTCTATGCCCAATGTGGGGCTTGAATTCACAACCTGGGGAGATCAAGAGCCACATGCTACACCCATTGTGCCAGCCAGGGCACCCCTGAGTTTGTTTTGGGAACGATTTCTTGGTTACTTAGTCTGGCTGTAGATGCATGTGCTGAAAGAGTTGTCTCAGGCTGTTACTTAGGTCTCAAGAGCAGAAATAAGTGGGTATGTTAAATGTATTAAGGAACAGTAATTACCTAGTAACTGCTTACTTTTTCATATTCCTAATGTTGTCTATGATAGGAAACAGTTCTGAATTTTTTTTTTTTAATGTTTTTTATTTATTTCCAGGAGAGAGAGAGAGACAGCGTGAGCAGGGGAGGGTCAGAGAGAGAGGGAGTCACAGACCGAAACAGGCTCCAGGCTCTGAGCTGGCAGTCAGCACAGAGCCCGACGCGGGGCTCGAACCCACGAACCGCGAGGTCATGACCTAAGCGAAAGTCGGACGCTTAACCAACTAAGCCACCCAGGCGCCCCAGTTCTGAATTTTTAATGAGCACAATTTATTAGTCTTTTCTTTATGGTTAGTGTATTTGTGATCTGCATAAGAAATCATTGCTTACCCCACTGTCATAAAGCTATATATCTTCTGGAAACTTATTTTGCTGACAGTCTTTGTGGAATTTATTTTTGTATATTTTGTACATGATGTGAGGTAGTAAGAAGGACCAGTTTTTTTCCATGTGGATTTTCTGTTTAATCAGCATTGTTGATTGAAAACACTGTTATTGCGTTGGAGCCCTTGACACGTATGTGTATGTCTATGTGTGTATTTTCCTTTATCTTTTAAATGTTTATTTTGAGGGAGAGAGGAAGAGGGAGACAGAGCAGTTTCCGCGCTGTCACTGCAGAGCCTGACATGAGGCTCAAACTCATGAACCATGAGATGATGACCTAAGGCGAAATCCAGAGTCTGCCACACTGACCGAGTCACACAGGCGCCGCAGTCTTCCTTGGTTTCTAACACAGATACTTGTTACTGTACATTTCCCTCTACATGTGCTCTAATCACCGTTAATACAGTGCTGTTGTATTTAAGCAGCAGTTCTCTTTTAAAGAGATTTAAAAGAAAAATAACTCTTTTGCATTTATCCACATATTTACAATTTCTAGAGTTCTTTATTTTTTGAATAGTTCTATATTTCCATCTGATGTCATTTTCTTTCTGTATGAATGGTTTACTTCCCCTCTGGTAACCACTTGTTGGTTGTATTTATGCATTTGTTTCTGCTTTGTTTGTTTGGTTTTGTAAATTCCACATATAAGTGAAATCATATGGTATTTGTCTTCTCTGACTTACTTCACTTAGCATAATACCCTGTAGGTCCATCCATGTTTTTGGAAATGTGTGCCTTCATTTCTGAAAGATATTTTTGCTGGCATAAAATCCTAGGTTAACCGTTTTTTTTTTAGTACTTAAAGGTGTTGCTCACGTGGTTTGCATTATTTATGATTAGAAGTCAGCTGTCTTTCACATCTTCGGTCCAAGGAGCATTATGTATCTTTTTTTTCTCTGACTGCTCAGGTTTTTCTCTTTATGAGTAGTTTTTTTTTGTTGTTTTTTTTTTTTTTGAGTAGTTTTAAACCATTTGTGTAGTCTTCTTTTTCTTTTATTTTTCAATCTAATTTATTTTTTAAAAATTTACATCCAAGTTAGTTAACATATAGTGCAACAGTGATTTCAGGAGTAGATTCCTTAATGCCCCTCACCCATTTAGCCCTTCCCCCTCCCACAACCCCTCCAGTAACGCCTCTATTATTCTCCATATTTAAGAGTATATTATGTCTTGTCTCCCTCCCTGTTTTTATATTATTTTTGCTTCCCTTCTCTTATGTTCATCTGTTTTGTATCTTAAAAGTCCTCATATGAGTGAAGTCATATGATATGTCTTTCTCTGACTAATTTTGCTTAGCATAATGCCATCTAGTTCCATCCACATAGTTGCATATGGGAAGATTTCATTCTTTTTGATTGTCGAGTAATACTCCATTGTATGTATGTATATATATATATACACCACATCTTCTTTATCCATTCATCCATCAATGGACATTTGGGCTCTTTCCACACTTTGGCTATTGTTGATGGTGCTGCTATAAACATTGGGGTGCATGTGTCCCTTCAAAACAGCATCCCTGTATCCTTTGGATAAATACCAAGTAGGGCAGTTGCTGGGGCGTAGGGTAGTTCTATTTTTAATTTTTTGAGGAACCTCCATACTGTTTTCCAGAGTGGCTGCAACAGTTTGCATTCCCACCAGCAGTGCAAAACAGATCCTCTTTCTCCGCATCCTCGCCAACATCTTTTGTTTCCAGAGTTGTTAATGTTAGCCATTCTGACAGGTGTGAGGTGGTATCTCATTGTTGTTTTAATTTATATTTCCCTGATGATGAGTGATGTTGAGTATTTTTTCATGTGTTGGTTGGCCATCTGCATGTCTTCTCTGGAGAAGTGTCTATTCATGTCTTTTGCCCATTTCTTCACTGGATTATTTGTTTCTTGGCTGTTGAGTTTTGTAAGTTATTTATAGATTTTTGGATACTAACCCTTTATCTGATATGTCATTTGCAAATATCTTCTCCCATTCCATCGGCTGCCTTTTAGTTTTGATGATTGCTTCCCTCGATGTGCAGAAGCTTTTTAATTGATGAGGTCCTAGTAGTTCATTTTTGCTTTTGTTTCCCTGCTTCCAGAGATGTGTTGAGTAAGAAGGTGCTGCCGCTAAGGTCAAATAGGTTTTTGCCTACTTTCTCCTCAAGGATTTTGATGGCTTCCTGTCTTACATTTAAGTCTTTGATCCATCTTATTTTTGTGTGTAGTATAAGAAAGTGGTCCAGGTTCATTTTTCTGCATGTCACTGTCCAGTTTTCCAGCATCACTTGCTGAAGAGACTGTCCTTATTCCCATTGGATATTCTTTCCTGCTTTGTCAAAGATTTGTTGGCCATATGTTTGTGGGTTCACTTCTGGGTTCTCTATTCTGTTCCATTGTTCTGAGTGTCTGTTTTTTGTGCCATGTGTAGTTCATTTTCTTTATGTTTCTTGTGTTTGGGGTTCATTGACCTTTTGGATCTATATGTTTATAATTATCATGACACTTAGAAAAATTTTGGCCAGGTTTCTTCAGTTATTTTTCTTCCCCCTTCTATTTCAGAGACTTGTTATGCATATTTTAGGCTGCTTAAAATTATCCCACAGTTTACTGATGTTCTTTTCACTTTTTTTTTCCAGTCTGTTTTTTCCTCTCTCTGTTTCATTTTGGAAAGTTTCTATTGCAGTCTTCAGGTTCATTAATCTTTTCTTCTGTGGCACCTAATTAGCCATCAATCCCATTCAGTATACTTTTCATGTTAGATATTGTAGTTTTCATCTCTAGAAATTTGTTTTGGGTCTTAGTATTGTCCATGTCTCTCCTTGACACAGTCATAATGGTTCTACCTTCTCAAACATGTGAAATATAGTTATAATAACTGTTTGTCGATTCCTGCTTTACTAATTTGTGTCATCTGTATCATTTTTGGGCCTATTTTATTGATTGGTTTTCCTCCTACTTATGGGTCCTATTTTCCTGTTTCTTTGGATGCCTGATAATTTTTTAAGTTTTATTTATTTTGAGAGAGAAAGAGAGAGTGGGAGATGCGGAGGGAGAGCAAGAATCCCAAGCAGGCTCCACACTGTTAATACAGACTCCAATGCGGGGCTTGAATTCACAAACTATGATACCATGACCTGATCCAAAACCAAGAGTCCTACGCCCAAATCAACTGAGCCACCTAGGTGCCCCCTGGTAATTTTTCATTTGATGTCAAACATCATTAATTTTACTAATTTGATTCTGGTATTTTTGTCTTCTTTAAGATCTTTGGTTAGGGACATAATTAGGTTCCTTAGAAACAGCTTTTGAGGCTTGCTTTTTAAACTTTGTGAAATGGGGACACAGCAACCTTTAGTTTCGGGCTGATTTCACTCCACTACTGAGGCATATGCTCCTGAGTAGTCTGCCCCGTGCCCTCCATGTTGCAGGTTTTCCACTTGGGATACTGGGGACCCATGCTAACCCTAGTGCTGTGTGCGTTTCTGGGATTTTTTGGGTCCCTCTTCTCAGGTGGGTCTTTCCTGGTCTTGGTATTTTCGCACACTCCTTCATTGTTCGCTCCTCAAGTGAGGAGCTGAGGGAACTCCTCTGTAGATCTGCAGAGTGCTTCTCTCTGTGCACCTGTCTCCTCCCCAGTTCCCGGTCCCTGCTAAGTCCAGCATTTCATAGGTAGTTAGATGTGGGTGAGCACACCAAGTAAGTATCTTGTGTCTGAAATATCATTGTGAGGTATGGGCTAGGGAACAAATCTTTGTCTTCAGTATATAAGTTGATGTTGAAGTTATAAAAACAAATGAGAATTTCCATAAATAGAGCGAGGACTGGAAAGAGAAAAGAAGAAAATGGGGAAAATAATGAGTTTTCTTTTTCTTTTTTTTTTTTTTTTGCATAAGAGATGTATAGTGAGGTAGGATTGAGAAATGATTAAATAATTAACCCAGATTGGATATTTCTTTTTTATATGCTACTAGATTCAATTTGCTAATATTTTTTGCCTCTGTTATCATTAATAAGCTTTTCCTATAATTTTCCTTCAGTCATATTTGCCCTTATTTTTGGTGTCATATTTAGGGTAGCTTTATTAAAGGAGAATGTTCTCCTTTTCTGATGTCTGGAATATTTTGTGTGTAATTGGAATTAGGTTTTTTTGAATATTGATAGAACTCACAGTAAAACTGTTTAGGCTAGTTAATGAATATAGGTGTATCTCATATACACGTGTGCAGGGGAGGGGCAGAAAGAGAGGGAAACCGAGAATCCCAAGGAGGCTCTACACTGTCAGCAGAGCTGGTTATGGGGCTTGAACTTCTGAACCATGAGATCATGACCTGAGCTGAAATCAAGAGTCAAGAAGCTTAACTGACTAAGCCACCTAGGCACCCCTAGGTTTCTATATTTAGTAATAGTAGCTATACTTGTTTTCTTATTTCAGATACGTCATTTCTTTTCATTCTCCTAACAACCCTGGGAGCTAGGCAACCCAGCTCTCGCTCTCTCTCGCTCTCTAAACGTTTGTTCATTGATTCATTGATTCATTGATTCATTCATTTTTGAGAGAACACAGCAGGGGAGGGGCAGAGAGAGAGGGAGGGAGACAGAGAATCTAAAGCAGGCTCCACACTGTTAGTACAGAGGCTGATGCAGGGCTCGAACTCCCGAACCGTGAGATCGTGACCTGAGCCAAAGTTGGACGCTTAACCGACTGAACCACCCAGGTGCCCCAAGCAAGCTCTCTTTTATTTCACAGATAAGGAAGGAAAGTAACACATTGAGAATGCAGCAGGTGCCAGGCCTTGTCACTGTTAGTAAATGATGGACACTGGCCTTTCCCTGCCCAGTTTGCTACTCTTCTCCACAACCATGTGTGAAATACTAATGTCACAGCATGTTAGAAGTGGGAGGCATGTGGGAGATTTTCTGGTTCAGGACCATGGTAGGGATGGGCTGTGGACCCGTGCAGGTCTGCAAACTGCTGCTTACTGGTCCGCAACAAGACAAGCCTGGAAATTGCCAAGGAGCTTTGAATACTCTTATAATGCTGGAACATGCCTCGACATCCAGGTGCATCTCTCCATTGACTGTGAACTTGAGAACTGCTGATCCAGTCTATCCTCCCTGCTATAATTTAATGGAGTCTTTTCACGTAACAGCTTTGGCAAGTGATTATCTACCTGAGCTTTACTTTCCCGTTAAGACTTGTTGTTCTCCTCTCTTCTTTCTATTAATAGCCCTTCCATTCTCCTAGTTATGCAAGTTCAAAGTCATTGAGTCATTATTGACTTTCTTATCCTTCATATCCAGTCACCAAATTGAGTTAATTCTTTTATGATAATGGCCCTTATAAGTCTTGTTCTTTCTATTATCTCTGTGGCCTTTTACTTACAGTCACTCCCTCGTCCTTCAGTTGCTGGTTTTGGGCTATGAAATCTGTACTCTTTCCCTAACTGTGCTCCTGTTTATCATGTCCAACGGTTTTCTGCTGCTGCCTTTGATACCTCATCTGTACTTTAAATTCTTTACGTCTGAAATGGAATTTATTTCCTGCCCCAGAACTACTTTTGTTCCTGTGCTCTGGTCTTCGGTGATGGAAACTGCCTTGTGATGCTCGTCCCTTCCATCTCCCTGCCCCAGGTGACAAGGTCTGCCTTTTATACATGTGGGTCAGCTCTCCTCTTCTGCGGTCCTGCTGTGTCACCCGGCGTGGGCTCTTCTTACCTGTTACCTGGAGTTTCAGAATCCTTTCCTCCCTGCCTGTTCTCCCAGCCTCTTCCTCATTTCTGTCTGCTGATGGTGTAATCTTTCTCCCACCTGGCTGTTACCGCTACCTATTTTCTTCAAACTCTGCGAGTTTTTTCACTGCCCATAGAATAAAAGTGAAACTCTTTTTTTCTGGGGTTTAGTTCAGGTTCAGAAAGTTTACCGTTCCCGCCCTCACTGCCTGTGTACCCTACATTTTAGCCTAACCGAGCTCCTTGGTCCTTGCTGTTCCCCATCCTGTCCATCTTTTTTTTTTTTTTTTTTTAATGTTTTATTTATTTCTAGGAGAGAGAGGGAGCGTGAGCAGGGGAGGGTCAGAGAGAGAGGGAGTCACAGACTGAAACAGGCTCCAGGCCCTGAGCTGGCAGTCAGCACAGAGCCCGACGCGGGGCCCGAACCCACGAACCGCGAGATCATGACCTAAGCGTAAGCCACCCAGGCACCCCCATCCTGTCCATCTTTGAAGCCTGGCTTGTTTTCCTTTATCCTTGTGAGGTGCCCTTTTTCTTCTTTCTTTAAATTCTGCCCTTTCTTCATGGTTCAGTGCTGTTGTCATCTCCTCTATGAAGCCTCTGATCCAGGGGTGCCTGACTGGCACCAGGGGCGTCTGACTCTTGATTTTGGCTCAGGTCATGATCTCCGGGTTAATGAGATCGAGCCCCACCTCAGGCTTCTTGTTGATGGCACAGAGCCCACTTGGGATTCTCTCTCTCCCGCATTCCCCAAAATAAATAAAATGTTTGTAAACAAAAAACCGAAGCCTCTCACCCAGCATTCTTGCTAGTGAACTTCAGTAGCACTTGAGCCTTATCTGTTACCCTGTATGTCACGTATTGTTCTCTGCCTCATGTTAAGGATATTAATAGCACCTACTGGCTCAACTAGAGCTCCTGGGTGAAATCCTGCTGTGGGACTTCAGGGAACAATTCAGAATAGATTCCTAGGCCCCCTTCCATGGAAATTCTGGTTCAGTAGATCTAGAGTAGGTCTTGGGACCTCGAATTATGAAAAGTTCCTAGATTTTTCTAATTTAAGGTCAGATATTTGACTCATTGGTCAGCCTACCCCACGGTTTTAATTACCGATTGATCGTCTTGTCTAAACTGCATTGAGAACTGCTTACATTTTTTTCCCTCCTCCATAGTATTCAGCATAATAGATATATAGCAAATGTTGAATGTTGAATAAATGAAAAGACTGAAGATCCTTCACTTGATATATTTGTAGTAGAGACGATACTGAAGAGAACGTGTTTCTTAGGACTCACTTCTTAGACTGGAAATTTACCAAGTAGCTTCTTACGGGCTATTCTGAAGGGAAAGGGAATGATACCACTTAGGAAGTTAAGAGAAACCAAGCAGTGATTTACAGAAGATTAGTAAAATAATAGTCTGTAGTATCACATGCGTGCTGTTTAAAGAAGGTAAAATAACCCGGGTCAGTTTTCGAGTCTGGTGTATATTATACGTAACAGCAAAAAGTGAGATTACATTTGTTCCATAGAAAAGTGATCTTGTGACCCTTACCGGAGTAGACACTGCCCGCTAACCACGGCGCTCTTGTTGAACCTCGGTGTGGCCTCAGCATTATTTTCAAGGTAGCAGGCCAGCGGGGTCCACCATTCACTCAAAATTACCGCCGTGACAGAAAAAAACCTGTGCAACCCGTGCTGTGTGAAATGTTGTGTAGGATATCTCCTATGGTTCAAAAGGTAAAATAACAATTACCTTGGAATGGTTGTGATCCCTGCAATCAAGATTCTTTAAGTGCTTAGCAAGAAAAGGGTAGTTAAAACCAGCACACGTGAAGGGGCAGCTCCTCGACAAGGCGCTGCAGGAATTCGCTGCTCTATTTCTGGTATGACCTATCTTTTACGGAATTATGCTGAGTGTTTCCTCATAACTGCCGTGTCATGTACTGAGACTTCCAGTAAGCAAAGGTAAAGACATGATTGTCTTCCCAAGAACACCAGGTCACTTAAAATTTACAAGACACTGATGCATGAACTGTCAGACGGTGACATGCTAAGAAGGTTCTGAAAGCACTGGGTTGGTTGTCTCTGCTGCCTCATTTATGTCGAAATACTGTCCTTAACTTTCAGCTCTAGTGGAGCTCTGTCCTCTGATTTTGTGAGGCGTGCGCTCACCCGCCGCAGACCGTAGCCGCCGTCGGCCAGCGTCTCGGCCTGTTTTTGCCCTCTCTCCAGCGAGCCGCCCGGCTAACCAGGTTTCCCTTCTCTCCCTGCGCTTTCTAGGTCAGATGACGATGACACGGAGAGTAGGAGCTCCAGGGTGACCCAACTTTGCACTTACTTTCAGCAGAAATATAAGCACCTCTGCCGCCTGGAGCGGGCAGAGTCGCGGCAGAAGAAGTGCCGGCACACGTTTCGGAAAGCCTTGCTGCAGGCGGCCAGCCGAGAGCCGGAGTGCACCGGGCAGCTGCTGCAGGAGCTGCGGAGAGCCGCGCGCAGCCGAGCCAGGTCAGAGCCCGCGCGCGGCCCCGTCGCCCGGCGTGGGCGTGGAGCGGAGCCGCGGTGCGCGGGGGGCGTTGACACCGGAAACGCTGAGGCCTCGTGGCCTGTCCTGTTGCTCAGAGCTGTACCGGCGACAGAAGAGCACCCACCACCTGAGCTGACAGGGAAAGCGTTGCTGTGGCTCCGCCAGAGCGTGGTTAGAATTTGTTTAGCCACGTATTTCAGAGTGCCACCTGTCTTTGCAAAAATAACCATGGCTTAGAGATCTCCTGTGTTATTTAAAAGTAGGATTTATAGGGTTTTTTAATCATGAAAGGAGTATTTTACATATTTTACGTGTATTATTGTAAAATTTTCTTTCCCACATATTATATCTTCAAAATACTTTATTGCATTGCATTTGTTTTAGGGGGGAAAAAATCCTATCTATTTCTAGTCCAGGTATTTGCTTTGTAAATTTGAAAAATGTAGAAAACAAAAGGGGACATTTTCCATAATCTCACCATGCACAAAACAAAGAATGAGCTCTGCGAACACTTTGGTTGTTTCCTGCTAGTCTTTTTTTCTGCACTTGTGTACACACGTGTGTGTTTGTCTGTGTGTGAAGTCTCCAGGGAGCCATGCGTTTATATTAAAAAGCAAAGGGGCGCCTGGGTGGCTCAGTCGGTTAAGCTTTTGGCTTGGGCTCAGGTCATGATCTCACTGTTTGTGAGTTCGAGCCCCGCATGGGGATCTGTGCTGACAGCTCAGAGCCTAGAGGCTGCTTCAGATTCTGTCTCTCTCTCTCTCTCTGCTCCTCCCCTGCTCACCCTCTGTCTCTCTCTCAAAAATAAGTAATCATAAAAAATAAAAAATAAGAGAAAACAAAATTGAGACCATGCTATATGTATATTTTATTTCCTGTTTTTTTCCCCAATTAACATTGAATTATGACCATTTTCTCCTGATATTCTTTAAAACATGATTTTTAATGACTTCATAATTACTTTTTAGACTGCTTAAATTTTATGATGTGTTTAAGCAAAACCGGATCTGTACTATTTAAGAGTTATGTGTCCAGTTTTTCCCCTTAAAAATATATCATAGCCATACCCCTGTGTTCTTAAAAGTTAGTTTGAAAACATGATTTATAATGTATTTTTAAATGAAAATCCTTATTGGAAATTCAGCATAGAGCTATCTGATATATCAGTGAAGAAAGTATGGAATTATAATTTTGGAAATTAGTTCAGGTGGTGAAAACTTAAATCATAATTACTTAGGTTATGTACCTTTTGACATCACTAGCTAAATTGAATTAAAAGTTTCCAAAATATCTTCATATTTAATTAAGGAAATAATTTTTAAATTTAGAAGGCATAGTTTCTTATTGATTTTTATTATCTCACACTTTTTAATTATTTTTTTTTCAGATAACAACCTTGAGGCACACACACTTTTAGGAGTTTGTATACTAAAATATTAGCAGTGGCTATCTCTAGAGTGGGATTATTGATAAAGTTTGAAAAAATTTATAGTCTGTATATTCTGATTTGTCTGTAGTGCTCATAAGTCACTGAGGCAAAAGGGGTTTAAAACAAACAAAACTAAGAAAAATAACCTCTGCTTTTCAGCTACTGATTCTATTTCTTATGTACCTATATATTTTTTGATATTTCATTTTAGTGTTTGTATTTTGGTTTTCGTTATCTTTGCTATATAAAACAAACAAAAACCCCTACTTTTTAATGGCATCTATCCAAAAGATAACTATACCCTTCAGAGCTTTCTGCTTCCTGGCATATTTAGAATTGTTTGAAAGCCTGTACACCTATTTAATCAGCCTCCTTAATGATTGCTGCCCCCAGTGTTCTCCCTCCCTCACAGCTCCTGGTCCTCTGGGGCGGGGGTGGCCGTGTGTGGCTGTAACATCCATTACCTCTTATTAGTGTACTGACTTGGCTTTCTCCGAGAGAGATGCCCAAGTTCCGCTGTGTTTGGTCCCTCTGTTACATGTGCTTATTGGGCTCCGCTTCATTGTAGAATCGTGTACTAATATTTGTCAGTAATTTTTGTGAGGGCAGGAACAATGTACATTTTGTTCTTAAATCTCCAGTGTTGAACAAATGAATAGAATCAAACACGCCTGTTCTGTTTGTTGAAATAATTCACTTGGTTTGACATAGGCTTAAAATAATGCTATCTAACATTTATATAATGCTTGCAAGCATATCATTTCGGTAGAAACGTTCGTCTTGTCCAGCTTGAAGCAATCTGTATGTAGAACACTGTATACTTTGAATCGTGTATATTATTATGACCTTGTCAAAGATGTAAGGGACTGTACTTGGAGTCTGGGACAATTTAGTATTTGTGTAGAAAACTGTATTTATTTGAGTTTTAGCTGGCAGAATCAACCTTCCCCCCCTTTTTTTTTCCAAAAAATTTCCCAAACCACAGGTAGTGATGTTGTCTTAAAAACATCATGATACCTAAATATTACTAAACAAATATCAAGATGCCATTTGGTTATGTCACTAAGGATTAGTATTAGTACAAAGTCTATTGTCCAGGGCATCACTGATACTCATTTCACACTGAGCCATAGTCAGTTGTTGGTGATTGGTAACTTACTGTTTACGTTATATTTTAGGTTCACAAAAGTCAGCTGTCAGTTGGATAATACCCTCTATTTGATATTTTTGCTTTCAAAGACTAGTTCTACAAAAGACATTTTAAAAGTTGCTTTTAAATATCTTAGAAATTAAAACTTTAGAGGCTGCCTTTCAATAGGTAGCCTTGAAAATAAAGTTTGGATGTCAGCTGAATAGCATTCTTTCTCATCTAATAACTTTATCATATATGTTGATGAATATGTGGAAAGGCGACTGAAATAGCTTTAAGTATGTAAAACTCAAGTACCTTGCAGTCACAATAAAGAAAGAGACTAGTGCTGTTTTTGTGGAAACTATTGTTAAAGGGGGATCTAATCATACAAAAGAGAAGCTTGTAGTTGTTTTCATATTAAAAACATCAAAATGTTTTGGTAATTCTCCCTTTGTTGGCATTATTTGGATAATAAAATATATCTAATGTCAGGCATTTTTACCTTAATTATCCAGGGGGCATATTGAAATTTTGACTTTGAGTTTATTTATACTGAGTTTATTTTGCTGTTTATTTGAAGAAATCAGCAATTAAAAAAAATCAAACCTGGTGGTTCCTTTTGAAGTGTAGGATAAAGGAATCTGAGGGAATGTGTCATACGCTAGGCTTGGTAGATGGCTGAGCAAGTTATTAAAAAGCGTTCCACAAAAATTATCCATTCAGCATAGAGAACTACCTGCTATTTAAATCTAAACCCAGAGAATTTGGGCTAAGCCGTTAAAATAGTAAAACTTCATTTATTTGAAGTTGTGTATCATTTTTATAGAGCTGAAGTTAATGGCCCACTTCCCCACTCTTGTGATTCTGACCAATCTTGCAGAACTCTTAATTAAAGCAACTTCTGTGGCAGCCTATGGTTATCTATTTGTAGTTACTATTTATATAAAATATAAATAGTAGAAATGTTTAGATTTTCTATGAATTCACATGTAATTTTGGTTCTCTTTGACCTTCTAATTAGTGTAAACCATTCCATCAAAATCCTTAGATACAGAAACAAACAATTCAAAAGATCCTTTGTTTTTGACACCTGACTCCTGATTCAGTGTATTATGCAGATTCTGCACTCAGACATGTGTAAAGGCCTACTTATTTGTGATGCTTTAGACAGTCAATTAAACAGGTAGTTTTGTACTTCTGAGAATTTGACTATTATTTATTTTCATTTTTTAATGTTTGTATAAAACTATGGAAAGATCCACAAACTAATAAAATGGATGCTTATTATAGAGGGAGTAGGAACTTGAAGATTGGGACAAGGGGAGAAAGGAGACTCTCTGCTGCTTGGTTTTTATCCTTTCGTTTTTCTGGAGCCACGTGAACACACTGCCCATTCATAAATTTAAAAACCAGATTTAAACATTTAAATATTGAAGGTGCCAAATGGAGAGAACATTTAATGAAAGATGGATTTGCACATACTTTAAAAAGTTAAAGAAATACATCCAAAGTGAGTTCATTTTGGAAGATGAGGACAAGTCAGGCCTTTCTGCATGTCATTATCCCTTTCCTCACATCATAGATCAAGTTTTTTTGCACATTTGCTGTTCAGCTTGACATGACCAAAATCTAATGATGATAATAATACCAGCAACTAATAGCCATGGACTGGTTACTAGGTATCCTACTACCCACAATATATGATAAGTATTTTGGATGTGTTGTATCTTTTGGTGCTTACCTGTTCGCTAAAGGTACTCTGTCGCCACTTTATAGGGAAGGAAGTTGAGGCTTAAGCATGGCTAAGTAACTTGCCTAAGGTCACCCAGCTAGTAAGAGGTAGGGCTGAGATTCAGAATTAGATCTGATTAATCTAGGCTCGTGTTCTTTATCACTTTTTGTCTGTACTTATTTTTGTTTGTACTTATTGTCTCTTCGTGAAGTCAAAGGAACCAAAAGGTCACTTAAAAAAGAAGAAAACCAGACATAGTGGAAATCAATTATAATATAATTATTTGTTATTTCGGTAAATCAGGGAACTATTGGAACTGGTAATTGTAACTCATATTTACCTTTTCTTTAATGCACGTGGATAAGTAAAATGTTGGTTAACACCAACACTCTGCTAACATGGTGTTAAAAAGTTGCCCTGGATTCCTAACGCATTTTTTAAAAACTCATGTTTTCTTTTCCCTTCCTTAGCATAAGCCGGACCAAGCTGAGGGAGGTGGAACCAGCCTCGTGCAGCGGAACCGTGAAGGGGGAACCGTGCCCTAACAGAGCCCTTCCATTCACTAGACATTGTTTCCAACGTATCCTCTTAATTCCATGTGTGCTGAAAAGTGTTACCTCCTTCTGGGCTCGTACTTTATTTATTTATTTTTTTTTTAATGTTTTATTTATTTCTGAGAGAGAGAAAGAGAGACAGTGTGAGCAGGGGAGGGTTAGAGAGAGAGGGAGATACAGAATCTGAAACTCAGGCTCCAGGCTCTGAGCTGGCAGTCAGCACAGAACCTGATGCGGGACTTGAACCCTTGAGCTGTGAGATCATGACCTGAGCCGAAGTCGGATGCTTAAATGACTGAGCCACCCAGGCGCCCCTTTTTTAAAAATTTTTTAAAAAAAATTTTTTTTATTTTATAAATTCTAATTTCCATGATATTTTCTGGATACTTCTATTTCTGCTCACACATTGTGATTCTTTTTCAAGAATTACATCAAAATCGGCCAAATTGATAGCAAGTAGAAGATTCTCCCAGTGGCTGTCACTCAGTTAAATTTTGTTAATGGAATTCTGGTTCTTGTGATGCCTCCAAGTAGCTTGTGAGAAGCGACTTTAACACTCATTGATGGCAAAATCAAGTCATATTATGCAAAAATGGTTTTTAGGCTTCCAAGAAAGTTCTACGGTTTTACAGTGTCCCTTTTGCTCTGGGAATAGTTTGCTATTTGTGTTGAGTACAGTGCTGACTTGAAATGAAGGAAAGATAAACTTCACCGACTAGGAAAGAAGATATAAGACAGAACATACTAGAGGGAAACCTGTGGTAAAAGGGCTTCCTTCAGGCTGGTTATGAAATCTTATTACTTTCAGTTTTATTAAACATTTAAAATTGAGTAGCATTTAAAAAATTTATACAGTAGCCGTTACTTGTTCTTCTTTATTATCTTTGACTTTTTGCCCTCCTTTCTGTTCTTGGAATTAAATTTTCACTTTTTTAGCAGCAGTTTCTATGTAGTTTTATAAATCACCTTAACTATAAAAGCATAAAGGAAAAACAGAAAGGTGCTTTCTTGATAGGTATAAAGTAAGTCTTAGAAAATGTAGCTGGGGCTAATAGTTTGGATGCTTAAAAATGTTTATGATATAAAACCGATGTTCCAATTTTAATAGCATGGTTTTGATATAAAAGTTATTTTTCATAAGTTGTAAGCTTGAGTTTTGTGTTAGAAATGCTAAATGAAAAATCCAAGTTTGGGTAGATGAGTGATTTATAATAGCTTAAAATTTTTATTATTTTTTAAATACTTATATTTGAGAGAGAGACAGAGCGTGAGCAGGGTAGGGGCAGAGATAGACTAAGACAGAATCCGAAGCAGGCTCCAGGCTCTGAGCTGTCAGCACAGAGCCCAACACGGGGCTTGAACTCACGAGCTGCGAGATCATGACCTGAGCTGAAGTCGGACGCTTAACTGACTGAGCCACCCAGGTGCCCCATTCTTGATGAGGATTGTATGCCAAAGTTTTCCTTAAAGTTTTTTTTTTTTTTAAACCATTATAGTGGAACTTTTAGTAGTTAATGTGTGAAGACTTAGACAACCCCCCTTTTCCCAAATAACAAACGTCAGAATGGCCATTAAAGAGACTCCTATTAGGAACCCTTTAGTAAAACAGACTCCTTTAGAAATATCTTCTGAAAAATTCAATAATAATCATTTTCCCATGTCAGTATTTGGGTTGGTTCTTTAGCTTTTATAGGTAAGAAAATTGATTACTTGCTAAACACAAGGGAAGAAGCAGATTTTATATAAAATTTTTAAAAAGTAATTTGAGTTTCAGCGTATTATATTCTTAACTTTGAAAAACACAGATATCCTCTTGAACCGCTCTCAGCAGCTTTTCTCAAGTTGCACGGCCAAGTTTGCAGACGGACAGCAGTGCTCTGTGCCCGTGTTCGACATTACACACCAGACCCCTCTGTGTGAAGAACATGCCAAAAAAATGGTGAGTTCAGATTTTGTTTTCTGCAGCAGAGACTTTCAAACTTTGGATAGCAGTCCACAGTAGAAAATATTTTGGGAGTTGGTACAAACTGTGTATGTAAATATATGTATATATGTCAGTATGTATAAATAATATGTAATACATAAACATATATGCTTGTCATGACCCATTAAATAAATTTCATGGCCTCTTTTTAAATGTTTATTGTTTTTAAAGAGAAGATTTTCTTTTAAATGCTTATTTGTTGATTTTGAAAAACAGAGAGAGAGAGAGAGAGAGAGAATGAGTGTGTGAGCTCCAGCAGGGGAGGGACAGAAAGACGATCCCAAGCAGGCTTCCTGCTGTCAGCACAGAGTGCATTGCGGGGCTTGATTTCATGAACTGTGAGATCATGACCTGAGCCGAAATCAAGAGTCAGATCCTTAACTGACGGAGCCACCCAGGCGCCCTTTCATAGCCTCATTTAAAAAAAAAACTGTTCTAGGGGCGCCTGGGTGGACCAGTCACATGCACCCAGTCTCTCTCTGTCTCTCTCTCAAACAATAAATTAAAAATAAATTTTTAAGAAAGCTGTTCTAGAAGGTATTTAGTAGTTCCTAACATAGTTATTTTGTTTTAATACCTATCCTTATTCTATACCTCTCTTTGCCTTAAGGTACATTTTCTTATACTTAACAGATTGTTCAAGCTTTCTTTACCCCATTGCTCTAGATTTTTGCTTTTTTATATTCAGTTCTGTGAATGTCGTGGCTGTATGATAAGATTTCAGCCAAAAGCCAACCCTTTCTGTAATTCTGTTGAACTTAACTATTGCTTCTGTTAATGCTAGTATCATAAGCCCTAATTAATTCAGAGTAATTTGGAAGGAGAGGTAAGTCTGAATTAGTGGAGTATCTGAATTATATCATTATTTAAAATAAGTACATTTTTATTGCTTTTACCTAGATACTTGCTGAATTCTGCTGTTTGCAAGGTATATGTATGATGAAGCTGAGTAAGACAGTTCTTTCCCTCTGCAAGCACTGTACAGGTTCAGGGGACGGCCACTGGACCAGGGCCCCATAGTCTAAGGCTATGATCCTGGTGTTGCCACCAGCTAAATGTGTCGCGAGGACTATTGTAAGTTACAGATTACATCTGAGGATAGCAAGCGTTTGTACCCCAGCAGTCCCCCAGTGAGAGACTTACACTGGGTGATGAAACCTATGCAGATCTCTTGCCTCTACTTTCAAACTGTCTTGAATCCAAACCCATTTTCCCAACTCCACTGCTACCATTCTGATCAGCACAGGAGTTTTGACCTGCTCCGTTTCCGACCTGGGCCAGTTCACCCCTCCTTAGGCAACCTGGTGGTCCCCCGCTCCGGGAGGTCACCATATGGATGCCGAACTTCGTGCAGACACCTGATCGGCATCGCGCACGACAGCCCAGAACTCCTGGGCTCAAGCGATCCTCCTGCCTCGGCCTCCCGAGTGGCTGGGACTACAGGCGCGTGCCGCCGCGCCCGGCCCCTGCTGCCATTCTGGATGAATGGTCGGGCCTGGCCTTGGCCAGGATTATGGTAATAGTCTCCTAGTTGTCTCCCTTCTTACTGCCATGCCCCCTGGACCCAGATGTCCTGTTCACACAGCAGTCCAAGTAGGCTGTGTGTGTCCCACTTCCTTTGAGTTTGTGTGCAGTAGAATGCATTCTTTGGTGCACAATGCTATGAGATTGACAATGCATACATCCCTATAACCACCACCATAATCAAGATCTGCTGTCACCACCCCCCCCAGATTCTCTTGTGCCACCCCTCTGTAGTCTACCCCTTCTTCTACCTCCGCTGATGTTTCCCTGTCCCTGTAATTTCACATTTTCCAGAATGTCTTATAGAGGGTTGTAGAGAATACGCATGTGATCACTTTACTTCCCTGGTCAAAACCTTCCAGTGGCTTTCCAGCGTGTCTACAGTCACATCCAACATTCTTACCTCAGCCTATGAGACCTCCTGGTCTGGCCCTTGTAATTTCTCCCGCCTCATCTCGTACCCTCTCCTTACTTCCAGAGTTCCAACAGCATTGACCTTCTTGCTGTTTCTTCAACCCTCGAAGTATGCTCTCACCTTGTGGGCCTAGAACTTGTGTTCTTTTCCTAGGATCTTCTCTTCCTTCATTTCATTCAGGTTTCTGGCCGAATGTCACATCATCAACAAAGTCTTCCACCTCCTCTCTACCCAGTCGCTTTTTATCCTCAGACTCTACCTTATTTTTCTTCCTAACATTTATGTCTCTCTCATTGTATTACTTATTAGTTTATTTATCATCAATATCCCTCTACTAGAACGGAACCTTTAGAAAGGGAGAAACGTTTTTTGTCCGTTGCTCTATCCCCAGTGCTTAGAACAAAGCTGCTCAGTAAGTGTTGAATAATAGTTAGACATGTGGCTGGGAGGGGTTGAGATTCAGAATTAGACTCAGGAACTGGACAGGACAGTCAGTGGTTGAAGCTGAAGCTGCCAGAAGTCCAGGCTGGCACAGAAGACATGGTATTCAATGGCTGTGAGACCATACAGCAGAGGGTAAGTTAGTAAATGCAGCGTCCTGGCATAGACGTAGATGGAGGCAGTGAGAAAGTGGAGAATGAATATTGGAGGCAATGAACAGTTGGCATTAGGAAAGCCGCCAGGGCCTAGGGGCTCCACCTCTGGGGGACTTCGTGGGGGGCCACCAGGAGCATGGCAGGGCCTCAGTCCAGAGCAGTCCTGTGTGGACTACCTGGCACGTACCAACAACATCGCCGGGCTACATGAGCTTAGAATAAGGCACACGGCTAGAACTGTGGTACTAGGGTGTCTGACAAGCAAAACTTGTGTATCTTGAGCAAGACAGACTTCTCCTGCTTAACGTCTCCACTGGTCCTAGAGGGAAAGCCTGGATCGGTGCCTAGCATCCCAGTGGGTACTGGTGCTTACTTAGTTACTATTGGTTGAATTAAATAATGGATATAATAAAACTAGACCTCAAGTATTGAGCCAAAAAGGACTATAGAGGCTAGGAAACAGCCTTTCTTTTTTTGTTTGTTTGTTTTATAAATTTGTACATTTGCCACTGGAGTCTGTAATTGTGTTTAAAGATTTTTTTAATGTTTATTTTTGAGAGACAGAAAGAGTGTGAGTGGGGGAGGGAGACACAGAATCTGAAGCAGGCTCCAGGCTCCAAGCTGTCGGCACAGAGCCTGACCCCGGGCTTAAACTCATGAACTGTGAGATCATGACCTGAGCTGAAGTCAGGCACTTAACCAGCTGAGCCACCCAGGAGCCCCTGTAATTGTGTTTAGATTCAAGTATTTGGCCAGTATTAAACTTCTTTTAGATTTCCTGGATTTATACTTTAGTTTTATTCTTTCTTGTCTTGAATGTGTTTGATACTATTAATAACTAGTAATACTGATGATAGTTATTAGTCTTCAAATACTATTGTCTGTACTCTTGGTATGTTTTTAGTTATAAGAATTATTACTGAATTCATTAAATCAAAGGTGACATCAACTGTAAACACTGCTATTTTGTATACCACCAAGAAATTAAGAAATGCTGCACAGTACATTTCTTATCACTTAAAATTTTTGTTTTTGTTTTAAGTTTATTTATTTGTTTTAGAGAGAGTGAGAGTACATGAGCAGAGGAGGGGCAGAGGGAGAATTCCAAGCAGGCTTCATGCTCAGCACAGAGCCTGATGTGGGGCTTGATCTCATGACTGAGATCATGACCTGACCCAAAATCAAGAGTTGGACACTTAACTGGCTGAGCCACAGGCGCCCCTCTTACAGTTTTTGTTTTATATGTATCAAAGTGGCTTCTTTAGACTTAGTTAGGCATAGATTTTTATCTTCTGTGATGCTCCTGGTTTCAGCTGAAGTGCTTGACATGGAAAAGGAGGTATTTTTTACATCATCATCTTTAATACAGCTTTTTCTACTTTGTGGTTGTTGTCCTTCCTCTTGGTTGTTGCTTTGCAAGGAAGAAAAAGAAAAGGACCTGTGGTGAGCTCTTCAACAATGAATATCTGCACTAATGACAGGTTTTGGGGTTTTTTTGTTGTTTTTTTTAAATTTTTTTTTTAACTTATTTTTGAGAGAGAGAGACAGCATGAGCAGGGCAGGGGAGGGTCAGAGAGAGAGGGAGACACAGAATTCGAAGCAGGCTCCAGGCTCGGAGCTAGCTGTCAGCACAGAGCCCGACGCGGGGCTCGAACCCACAAACCATGAGATCATTACCTGAGCCGAAGTTGGACGCTTAACCAACTGAGCCACCCAGGCGCCTCCGCGCTAATGACAGGTTTATGCCCTCACTTACTCTTCATGCTTCTGTACACACAACAGTTTTCCCTCTTCATGTAAAACCAACAACGCACATGCCTTGATTCAAACACTGACGGTACGAAGACCCGTTACCACCCTTGCACATATGTGCACAACGCCAGCCATAATGACCATCACCAGGCCAAGAGCAACTGTGAGATGCCATTATTGTAAAATGCACCCCAGTTGTGGAGATGCTAAAGTATCTTGGAACTGATGAAACGCAGTGTTGAGATTGAAGGGCGGCAGGTGAAGAAAGCTGGTTATATTGTTACTTTCTTGTTCTTCCCTGATGGTTCTTCTTGTCCATTCAGGTGAGTAGCAGCAGTTTTCTAAGGCTGCAGTCCCATTGTCCCTCTCTCCCTTGTCTCCCTGGTCCATGTAAATTACCTTAAGAACTTTTACGCTGTCATGATTTCTGAGGCTAGGCCTCCATCCCTTTCTTTATCCCTCATGCCATTTCCTCTTCTATCTCCCGGGATATCTTCGTACCTCAAATTATATGGAGACCAAACTGAATTCCTTAACTTCTCTTCTGAGTCCGTATTCTTTTTTTTTTTTTTTAATATTTTTATTTATTTCTAGGAGAGAGAGAGAGAGAGACAGCATGAGCAGGGGGAGGGTCAGAGAGAGAGGGAGACACAGACTCTGAAATAGCCTCCAGGCTCTGAGCTGGCAGTCAGCACAGAGCCCGACGCGGGGCTTGAACCCATGAACCGCAAGATCATGACCTAAGCGAAAGTTGGACGCTTAACCGACTAAGCCACTCAGGCGCCCCTCTGAGTCCGTATTCTGTGTGTGCTCTGTTCCAACTAATGGTATCATCAAACAGTCAGTCTCCCAAACTAGAAACCCTAGAGACTTTAGAGTGTCTTTCCTTTCATCCTCACCACATCCAAGGAGGTGTCACATCTTGAGAATTCTGTCTCTCTGGAGCCTTGTTTTTCCACTCCCACTTACATTGCGCATAGCCATTTATCTTGTATTAACTGTTGAAGTGGGCCTCTGATCAGAAATAATGCCCCCATTCTCTTGCCTCTTCTGTGTGTTTCATTGCTGCCAGCATAGCTCACCCTTTTAAAGCATTTGTCAAGTTGTGTTACTTCAAAAACCAGTTCCCATTGCCTACAAAATGAAGTTGAAAATCCTCAATACGGTAATCAACGTTGTACATGATCTGGTCCTAAACTTCTTTATGGCTTACTTTTATATTCCGTCCTCCATCACACCGTACCCCAAACACCAGTCATGCCCAATTGTTTGCTGTTCTGGTCAATTTCTTTAAAGTGGTCTTCTCCCTACCCCCAGTGACTTAAAATCCTACTTACTTTTTAATCCCACAAAACTAAACGTAATGGATTTTCCTTTTGTACACATGTATTGAAGGTATTTATGTCATTAATTGCCCTGTTTTCTCTGTACTGTATTTATGTATACTTATATTCTTGTTTTTCCCATGAAAGAGTAAGTTCTTTTGAGAATGCAATTACATTTCATTCATCGTGTTGTTTGTTGTTGTTTAACACTATAGCACCTATCACAGTGTCTTTTTCTTCCCCCCTCCCTTCTACCCACCTATACCTCACCCTAGGCCTGCCAAAACCTCACAGTGTCCTTAAATGTGGGGTGAACTGTATGTATATATGGAATTGATTTGCTTTAAGCCAAAAAAATGAATTCTTTACTCATTTACTTACGGTTTGCTGTAGGTATACCTATGTTTTAGGCATTCTATAGAATGTTAAGAGATGTGAGTCATTTTCTCAGATAGCTCTTAGGCTTTTCCCAAACATTCTCCATTTAAAAATACCCATTTATTCATTCCAAAGGATAATTTCTTGAGAGGAGATAGCTCCCGTAAAGTTCAGCACCAGCAGCAGAGGAAACCCAGGAAAAAAACCAAGCCTCCTGCACTTACCAAAAAACACAAGAAGAAGAGACGGCGTGGACCTCGTCGACCCCAGAAACCCATTCCCCCTGCAGTCCCCCAAGGGAACCTCAGCATGCCCACCAGCGTCTCACTGCCAGGGGAGACCGCTCCGATCCGGTCAGTGCTGGCTCTCAGAACGCCTCGCGTCAGCTCTCTGGCGTCGCGGCTCGGGAAGAAGCCATTTGGTAGATCAGCCTAGACCCTGTAGTCTTCAGTGCAACTTTTACCGAGTATCTGCCTGGGTGGGATCTGAAGTAAAGCTTCTGATTGTAACACAGAAAGCAGATGCCAGAATCGAGAATTTAATGGTCTACCCTCAGATTTTTCTGTTTTAGCAGAAATTCCATATATGTTTCGACAGAAACGTTCCATCAGAAATCTGACACGTTACTGATTTTGGCAGGAGTAAGCATTTTGACCAGATGAATGTTCAGGTAGACATGTCAGTTTTATCTGTCCATTTCATTTTTTTCCAATTACTAGATTTTTAAAGTTGACTACATTGGAAATTCTAAAAAGTGTTAACACACACTCAGTACACAAAATTGTAATTTGTTCTGCTAATTTGAAGTAACGCTGTCTCAAAGCGTTGCCTGGGTAATACATGGGTGAAGATTTTAGGACCATGTGACCGCGTATGGTCAGGTCTTCCTTTTGCTTTTAAATTTCCTTCTCTGGAAGCTGGAAAAGGAGACATTTAAGCTAGGATTTTCCCATTTGACAAACTTGTCTTGGGGACACTGGTATGAAGGGACAAGGGGCGTGTTGGAGCCAACCGTGTCCTCTTCCCCAGGAGCCCATCCACGCCAGAGCTGAGTGCTGATGAGTTGCCAGACGACATTGCCAATGAGATCACTGACATTCCGCACGACTTGGAATTGAACCAGGAGGACTTTTCAGACGTCCTGCCACGGCTGCCTGATGACTTACAAGATTTTGATTTTTTTGAAGGTATGCTCCATATTTTGATTCAGGAAAGCTGAGTGAGTTTTCAAAAAGAGAAATAGCATTTTTGAAGCATTCCTCCCCACACATCATGTCTTTCACTGTAGGTAGAAAAACTGAGTTTACCCCACTTTCAGAAGATAAGGAAGGTGGCTTGTCTCACTAGCCAATTATAGGCTTAGTAGGTTGATCATTCAATAGTTAGGTTTTTAACTTTGTTCCTTTAAAATGAGTCATTTTGCTTTCTTTTTCAACAAAAACATCTTAAACTTGAGTTTACTGAGCCTTTTAGAAGTCATCCTATTTCAGTACCCCACCCTGTACTTGAGTTGAAGTGTACTTTGCTAAAACAAAGTTTGCTTAATCCCACCAGTTCTCTAGTGCTTTCATGGGAAACTTTTTTTTTTTTTAAATATTTTTTTTAATTTATTTCTAGGAGAGAGAGAGAGATACAGCATGAGCAGGGGAGGGTCAGAGAGAGAGGGAGATACAGACTCTGAAATAGGCCCCAGGCTCCGAGCTGGCAGTCAGCACAGAGCCCGACGCGGGGCTCGAACCCACGAACTGCGAGATCATGACCTAAGCGAAAGTCGGACGCTTAACCGACTAAGCCACCCAGGCGCCCCTCAGGGGAAACTTTTTATGCCCTTAGAAAGTTCCTTTCACCCTTAAAAACTGGATATTTTTGTGGTGATTAGTCAAGTTCCTAACTCTACAGATGTTTAATGTTGGAAATGAAATCGGGGGCAGCCCCTGGGCCTCCAGTTTTTGAAAACTAGTGCAAGAGGAGCAGGATTAGTGGGAAACTCACAGAAGCATTTTAGAGAGGACTGAGTGTGAGTGCTGGGCTCCGGGGCACGCTGCCTCTCTCTTTCCGTCTTCCACAGCCGCCCTCCAAATTCAGCAGCAGAAGCACCAAGGGGACTCTTACACGGCCTTTTGTCTGCAGTCTGAACCAATACGATATACTTTCTATTTTAATAATCTTAACATAACTTCAGGTAAAAACGTGTAATCAGACGGCCACCATGCATTTTAAGTCGGTAATGCTTAGAATGCTTCAGAATTTAGCGCTTTCGTGAGCTGGGTTTAGGGACTGCTGTGAGTAAACTGAAGATCCCAGCTGCAGGGGACAGCTCGACCTCGCCGGCCTGGTCCGCAGGCTACGGTCTCACTCTTTGCTTCCAGCCGGGTCCCCGGAAGCTTCCATATTCCACGGAGCCTCTCTTTAGTAGAACACTGTTACACATCATTCAGATGTAGCATTTTTGTGGAACGGGACGAGGAACAACTGCTGATTCTCTCGATGGCTTTTGTCTTGCTTAGGAAAGAACGGAGACCTCCTTCCAACTACCGAAGAGGCCGAGGAACTTGAGCGGGCCTTGCAGGCTGTAACTTCTCTTGAGTGCCTGAGTACCATTGGGGTGCTTACCCAGTCAGATGGCGTGCCAGTCCAGGAGCTGTCAGAGAGAGGGATAGGGGTGTTCTCCGCAGGTACGGGAGCGTCAGGAATTCAGTCCTTGAGCCGAGAAGTAAACACGGACCTAGGGGAGCTGCTGAATGGGCGCATAGTACATGATAATTTTTCTAGCCTAGAGCTGGATGAGAACCTGCTCCGTTCTGCTACCTTGTCTAACCCCCCTACACCCCTGGCGGGGCAGATCCAAGGGCAGTTCTCTGCCCCAGCCAACGTCGGCCTTACTTCTGCCACTCTGATCAGCCAGAGTGCACTTGGGGAGAGAGCCTTCCCAGGACAGTTTCATGGACTACATGATGGCAGCCATGCCTCCCAGAGGCCACATCCTGCCCAGCTGCTGAGCAAGGCAGATGACCTAATCACCTCACGACAGCAATACAGCAGTGATCAGTCACACTCCTCGCCCCATGGAAGCCATTATGATAGTGAGCACGTGCCGTCTCCCTACAGTGACCATATCACCTCTCCCCACACAACATCTTACTCTGGTGATAATATGGCAGCTACCTTTTCAGCAGAGATGCCCATCATGGCGCAGCACTTGCTCCCAACCCAACTCGAGGTGCCACTTGGAGGAGTCGTGAACCCCAGAACTCACTGGGGCAATCTCCCTGTCAGCCTTGGAGATCCCTCTCCATTTAGCAACCTTCTCGGCGCAGATGGACATCTTCTTTCCACTTCCCTATCCACGCCACCCACCACTTCGAACTCAGAGACCACACAGCCTGCCTTCGCCACCGTGACCCCCAGCAGCTCCAGCGTGCTTCCGGGGTTACCGCAGACCAGCTTCAGTGGCATGGGGCCTTCTGCTGAACTCATGGCCTCCACCTCTCCCAAGCAGCAACTCCCTCAGTTCAGCGCAGCCTTCGGCCACCAGCTGAGTTCTCACAGTGGCATTCCTAAGGACCTGCAGCCCAGCCACAGCTCTATAGCCCCTCCTACAGGCTTCACGGTAACAGGTGCCACAGCTACAAGTACCAATAATGCATCTTCTCCCTTTACCTCCCCTAACTGAGCGTGTCTGTGTGTTTGCAGGCAGGTGGGGAACCTGGCGTTTTCTATCTTTGTTTCCTGTTGACCATCCCTTTCCTCCTTTTCCTAAAGAAGATTTTAAAAATAACAGATGGGGACTAAAGGGGAACTCCCTTTTCCAGTTAAACAAGTAACCCTGCAGTGGACCTCGCTTCAGTGTTCACATGTGCTCCTTCGCACTGGTGCTCATTCCCTCCTCGCGGGTTCACTCTTACCCCAGTGGTCTCCTTAGTGGCTCAGCACAGTGACTGGATAGATTTGATTTTTAGCAGCAAGTCCTAGAAGTGGAAGATACCTCAGATTACCAGTGCCCTTTACTATTTCCTAGTATTCAGATCAATGCTTTCCATTCTATTACCAGGTCTTCACAGAGGTGGTTCTAGATAGAATGGTCCTGTTCATTGAGTTCCCGTGTAAAAGAGAGCAAATGGTGTGTAGGGGCAGATCAAGGCTCTGACGTAGCACCAACTGCTAAACACCACGAGGCCAGGATTCCATTCCTAATTGTAATCATTTTCAATTAAAAAGAAAAACATTATTATTAGTCTTTTGACCGCCTGTGTGTATGTGTGCGCCCATGTGTGTGTTTTTGTGCAGGGCAGGAAGCAGCTGTCCCATTGTTGTTCTTTCTATTGTGTGTGTGTGGTTTTTTTTTTTTTCCCTTTCCTAATGAGTATAATAAGGCTCTTACTTCTCCTTTCCTGCATCTCACAACTCTAATCAGGTCGGTCATCCTTTCCCACTTCGAATTAACAAAGTTTCCCAAATAAGGTGGTGGTCTGGTGACGCGAACTGTACAACCCCCTTCCGCTAAGTTATCCAAGAACGCAAGAAGCTGAATTCATGTCAGGGCCGTGGGGATGTCACAAAAAGCTAGCGTGGAGTGACTGCAGGGTTGCTGAGATTCCTAGGACTGGTGGTCATTTGCCTTTTTAGACAAGTGTTTGTTTCGCCATCCTCTCTCATGGGACACATTCACAAGATGTAATTAAAGACCATATTTTGATGTGAAAAGCAGGTTCGGTCAGATAGGTTTGGAAAGATGGACTCTTCCAACTCCTGGATCCATCTTTTACTTTCGAACTTTTCATGTTTACAGTAGTGATTCTTTGGTAAGAGTTGTAAAATGTTGAAGACGCGTGTAAAATCAATGTACCAGTTGTGAAGTGACGTGTACTATCTGAAGGATACACATTTTAAAGCTTCTTTCAAAGCAGAATATGGAAATTAGACCTAAATTTTACCTACCTTTTGGTACTTTTAAAGCAATTTAAGTACTTAGGTTTAAGTTGCAGAGATTTTTTTTAAAGTACCAAGATTTTAGGGTTGACAATTATATTGGGTAGTTTAGTAAGTGGGTGACTATGGAAATGAATATGTGAGGTTTCTTTTTACCTGCCTTCTCCCCTGCCCCCTTCCCAAGGGTGGAACTAGATTTTAAAGTCCTCCGTACTCCGCTTTTGCTGGGAAGTTTCACCGTCCCCTGAGATACCATTGGCTATTTATACCTGAGTCTAGTCTAATTTACATATATATATTTTAAAAGATGAGTAGAGAGAACATATCTATTAATAATGATGTGATATAATAATTCATTGGTCAGGGAATATTTGTTCTTAATTCCTTTTCAATAGGTAAAGATTTGGATGTATTTTCCTACTTCCTATATGTATTCTCTTTATGCCATGCTAATTCTAACCAGTTCCCTTCTTTTGAAAGCTTTTCTTTCTCTGCTTTTTAAAGGAATGTTGGTGATCAGCAGGCATTATGCAGATACCACGTGCCTGAGGTTATGGAGGGAAATGTCACATGACTGTATGAAATCATTATATGCCCTATTTTGTATTTATTGAGGTTTCTTTTCGTGGGCCAAAAATATGTTTGTAATATATTTAGTTTTTTTTTAATCATGATAATTGATTGGAAGATTTATTTTTTAATAGCTTTGCCTTTTTTGCAGATTGAGAAATTTCTAAATTATAAATTATGTCACAAAGCAAAATTATATTTGGTATCACCATAAATTTCTATTCTGAATGGTGAGAACAGATAATTTGACTATGTCTCACCTGCGAACCTATGTTAGTAAGCTTTTTTATTTTCATGTACTGTAATGAAATGATTATGAGTAGTAACCTCTGCTCAAAAGTGTCATTTAGTTTGCTCCAGTCTTTTCACTTCCTATTATAATAATCCTCGTCAGATAACTGTCCATTCCCAGCAATTCGGTCTAGTCTCCATCGTGTGCTAATCCAAGGTTGTAGCAGAGCAGCACAGTGACTATCTTATCGGCCCCCTTCTTTAACAGCAAAGGGAAAGTCATGGGTAGTCGGTTTGAACTTTTCTGGCTATTCGTCCCTCGTGGTAGCTGCTTAAAATTCTTCAGTTATCAAAACTGAGTTTGCAGTAAGTTGCACATTTTATTGTTTGCAATTTTCTGTTTTATGTGCATTTAAAAACCCTTTCCTGCTTTCTAATAAGGAGGCACGAAATGATCAGGAATGTTGCCAGTTACAGCTTCACACCAAAAACTTTTGAGTAAATTCATTTTTGTTTAGATGCCCACAGTGATAGCTGAAGACAGGGCACCCGTAGAAAGGACCAGTGTAGGTTTGAGGAATTAGCAAAGAACAAATTTGTCCTCTCGTTTCATCTACTTCAGGACAGATATCCAAGCTTGAAATTTGCTTTGCTCTTGCGGTTTCTTGCGAGTCCCTTTTTGGAAGAGAGAACAACATCTGTGAACCCAGAGATGCCTGTTAACGTTTTTCTTTTAGCTAAAACGGAGCAATTCTAGTTGATCAGTAGTAGGTTTGCTGTTAATGTGTAGAGAAAGGAATGAAGTGTCTTTTACTCCAGAAATATGAAAAATAGTGTCTTTTAAATAGCACTTACACTATAATAAGGCAATACTGGAATAAAAAACATGTAAGGTCCTAATTAGGTGCAAACTAGCTTTTCATTCTAGTGTGAAACTCATCAGAAATAGTGGCAGAGAAGGTTCACTCTATTTCTGCAGTTCTTTGGGACCATTTATAAAGGCCAGTTAGATTGTGGTAATGTGACTTAATTTATAAAGTTGCTGCAGTTAACGGATACATTCTGTGCTCTGAGAATCTGAACTCCATTCTAACGAATGATACTCACTGGCTGTGATCTGTAGCATCCGAAGAAAAGATGTGTTTTCTCTCCTTTACTCTCTCCACATAATTGTGAATATTATTTTAATTAAAGTACTTAAGACATTGTTTTTCCCTCTGTACAAACGGCTTAGTAATTTGCACATCTGCGTAGGTTATGTAGCTAGTAAACAATTCACAATAGTAAATAGCAATTACACTTAACCCACCAAATGACAGACTATGCAATGGAAAAATTTTGTAATTATCGTCACAAAGCTTATACGGTGAAGGATTTTTTTTCTCTCTCTAGTAACCTGTCACGTGAGATAGAACTGCTTTATCAGTAACTTCCTGAGCAATTTCGTGCTGGCAGGCGGTGCGGCGTGTCTAGCGTCCCTCCATGCAAAGATTATAATTTAATAGGAAGCAAAAAGTAGGTATGGAGATAAGGTTGGAAAATGTGTTTCTATTTTTTCTTTCCTTAAAATTGTAGTCACTGTCTTGAGTAGTGTCAGGCTAATACTTTATCTTTGCCAAATTATTATTTATAAGATCTATTCCTTCAATAAGCCCAATCTCTCAATGGCGAGCTAAGCCTCCTCCCTTTCTGTGACTAACACTAAAGCTTTTCCTTGTCGGAGCTCGTTCTCGGGCCACCATTGCAACCCCGAAACAAAGACAGTGCTTTGATTGGGAAGGAAACGGTGTCTGCGATACATGCCCGATCTGTAAGCTTTCTTCTGTGAAAGAATTTCTATTTCTATTGACCTGTATACCATTCTGTTGTTGTTGTTGTTGTTGTTGTTTCTTTTTGATGTAGGTGCCACACCCAACGTGGGGTTCGAACTCACAACCCTGAGAACACGAGTCACATGCTCTACTGACTGAGCCAGCCCAGCACCCCCCTTCCATTCAGCTTTTATCCGTTGGCCCTAGAATTTGAGCACGTGCCATCAGATCGTTGTTCCTCGCCCGCAAACGGGGGTGACAGTGGTCCTAGGCTCCATCTGCAGTGCTTGTGTGAGGCGGTTCCCCTTTCTCCAAGCTAGTTCAGCGGGTTGTTGTAGATTGCTATTGCAAAAAAGATGCGGATCTTAATGACACTAAACTAATTATTTACTCGGTTTGGAATTCATTAAAAAAAAATCTTTTAGGTAGCTAGTTTCCTAGTTTTCAGGTTCTTCAACCTCTTTCTAGCCTTCTTTTAACATTCTATTAAGTTCTGTTTTTAATCTGTTTTATATGGAATAATCTAATACAGTGGTCTTCTGAATGGTCAACACAATCTGCAGTTGAATGAGGCAGGGTAAAGGATTCCTTAAAAGGAAATGTAGTCATACTGAATAGCCTTCATCTGTACCTTTTCCATCACCAACACCTACATCGCTCCAAGGATTTTTTTCCCGGTGGGAAACACATTTCTTGGGGGGGGGGGGGGTGAGGTGGGAGGTAGAAATAAATAGGTGATAGAACATAGATTTTATTTTTTCCTCTCTCAATACATTGAAAATAAGGAATCTTCACTGGCATTCTATAGAAAGGTAAAACAGTTTAATGACTTCTTAATTTCTTGAGCCTTATAAGCTTTCCAATATCTTACTCTGGAGGGAACCAGAATCCATGTTTAGTAGTTTAAGGTAACATTTTAAATGCTGTCTTTCAAAAACTTTGACGTAAAATACCAGTGAAGAACATATTTGGTTATCTATTAAGTATTTCCCTCTGACTAGTGGGTTAGGAAAGAAAACCTAAAACACAAGTGAATAATTCTGTCTCCTAGTAGCCAGTGTCATTAATGCAAAAATTGCGGGGCTGACTTCACCTCATTTCTAAGTAGCAAAAATTCTCTTTCCCTTCACCTCTGATTTCTGTCAGCTTCCCCCTCCCTGCAATGTGATCAACAGAGCCAATAAAGGACATGTGGCATTTCGGGGAGAGAGCAAATTTGGTGTGACTTTCTTGACCGCAAACTAGGTTCCCAAATCTTGGGAATGTGTGACTACTTTGAGTGATGGAGTTTTTGACGATCTAAGGTTGAGTCTGAAAAAGAATGTTGCAAGACAAAAGCTGTCTGACTCTAGGTAAGCTCTGTAGGGCAGCCTAGCCTTTGTCCCCTCTTCCCCCGCCTGCCTGCCTCCTCCCGCCCCCAGTTCTCAAGTATGCACACGTACAGCCTGATCTGTCCGGATCGTGGCCCGATCGTGGCCCGATCGTGGCCCGATCGTGGCCTGGGAGAGTACTAGAAGCCGCCCCTTCCACTTGTTCATTTGTTCTTCCTTGTGTGTTTAAGCTGGGGACCACTGAAGTAAGCTCTAGATGCACCCAAAGTTCCCCCTGGAAAACATGTCAGCATGCAGTGTGGAAGGTTCCAGTGCAGCTAAATGCCACACCATTGCTTTTGCTTGGGGACTAGACTGATTTGCCCTGAAAGGACTCCACCCAGCGTGGTTCAGGCCCAGCGGGCTCCGGTAGATTAGCATGGAAGGGGCAGGAAATCTGGTGCGTGGAACATTGTCTTCATCTGCTTGGAAGGGTTGGAATCAGTTCCTCGTCACAGTGATGGTTCTTTTCGCTGTACAGTGTTGAGTATGTCTCAGGGATTCCTTGTGGAAATTAGGGCAGTTTTTAAAACAAGATAGTTTTAAAAGAAACTAAAGGTGACTCAGCATTGAAGAGAGCGCAAGAAAGAGAGAACATGGGGCTTCCTAGCCCACCGTGTCTTGCATAGGACTCTCTTCCTTTCCTCCTTCAGGCTCCCCTCCGCTTCGGCAAGCAGTCCTTTCCCACCACGCACAGCTTTAAAAGTTTTATTTAAAAATTTCCTTCCCCGATGAGCTTTCAGAATACTTATTGTAGATTTTAAGAGAAAAGGTATATTAATTTATACTATTAACATCACCTCATAAATTATAAGTTTTATACTAAAGCTGTATGGAGTGTAACGAATTATGTTGCCTATGTGTTTTAATAGCTTAAAAAATTATATATGAGCTTTTTTTTTTTTTTTTTGACAAAACAAACTAGTGAAGCACCTTCTTACACTGGATCTCTGCCGTGTCAAGGTGTATAGCTATCCTTTGCTACCTTGCAGATATAGAAAATAAAAGGATACCCTGGGGCCTCAAAACGTAGAACACCTTTAGACCATTTATTACTGCTCATAGAACTGTTGGGCATCGTGTTTCTTTAGTAACCGATCTGTGGTTTACACTTAAGATGGCTAGAAGCTTAGTTACAGGGTAAATAGAAATACATAGATCAAGCAAAGCTCCCAACTACTGTAGCTGGAATTTGTAAACTTAAGTTTGTAAGACCTCTTTTATTTCCTATGGATTTATTCTTTAATTTACAGTCAATTCTGTAAGTTGGGAAGTAAAATAGAGAAAATAATAAATCTAGATGTTCTCAGTGTCTTATTTTCAGGAACTTTTTATCCCTCCTCACTAAGGAATTCCCACTGTGACTTAAAAATAGAATTACTCGTGTGCATGTCTCTGTCTGTGTTTTTACACACATGCAAAAATATACATGGGGGGGCACGTGTGTGAGAGAGGTGAATGTGTGCTTGGGTGAAAATAGAGGAAGGTAACAGAATGTATTGTAGAAATATGACTATTTAGAGGGGGCTGTCAGCGTTATTTTCTCATTGTCTCCATAGAAATACACCAAATTCTTCATGATGCTATCTTGTGTTAAAAGGCTATCTCTGATATCATGTGTATTTTCCTTTAACCTTTTGATTAACTTCTATATTATGCTATGTTTTTAAAAGGACATGAGAAACAGCAGGTTCTAAGATCAGCCTCTCACCTTTGAGCATAAAAATTGAGAGAAAGAGAGAGATGCAACCTAGACATGAGCTGTGTTAATCTACTGGGGTGATGGGACCAGATCCATTGAAAACTTTTTTTAATGTTAATAATAGATCTCTTCATATTCTGGGTTAGAAAATCTTATTGATCGTCTTTTCTTGGTAAAGATAAGAAAAGTATAGGCTCTTTATAAAGAATGCCATTTTTTTGAAGGGACTGCTTTGTTGAAAGAGTTGGTGGGATCATTTATTTCATCATGCATATTTCAAGGCTGGGATGATTTCAGTTATTTCCAAAAATTAAAAAAAAATTTTTTTTTAACTCAGTTGTGCTCTTATGAAGTGAGTGTGCCCCGACCCCCCATATTTTGGTTACAGGAAAAATTATGCTACCCTTGACTCTTACCTGATTCATACGGAATTAAAACAAGATACATTCCTATAGTTTGAGTTTTATCATTTTGCTATACGTTCATTACTGGCGTATCTGATGGTCTAAGATAGCCCAAACTAGAGTTGTTATTAAATGCTCCAATGACATTTATTTTTAATATTTAAAAAAAATCATGTACTTTGAAATATGTCAAAACAGCTCCTGCTACTACACCAGAATTTGTAGTTCTCTTTGAAGCTTCATTCATCGTAGGCATAGTCAAGACCTCGGAGAGCTTTACATGGCGTTCCTTTTATAGTTGTATTTCTGCATCTCCCAGTTTCATTCACTCTTGCTTTATGGATTTACAAAAAAATCTTCATATTCCTTGTACATATGCATGCAAGTGAAAGAAGGGAGTTGGTATTGGTGCCATCTCTCCCTTCCGTTACTGGTTAATGGGATTTGCTAGAATAAATTCCCCCTGACTGAAGGGTGAAAATAGGCCCTTTTGTGTATATCTGTACAGAGATGTGTATATGGGATGTGGTGGCACTTTGCTGAATGTGAACTTGCCTTGTTAATGGAAAGATTGAAAAGTATTATGTTTATTTATACATTTGTATAAATCTATATATACACGTATGTATATGTGTGTGTATAGATAAAGCTATATACATATATTTCCCTTAAAAAAAACGTGTGTGTGTAATAGATAAACAGCCTTTGTGAAGCAAGATTATTCGTCTGTGGAAAACTCTGGATTATTCTGTAAGCAAGAGGAGGTGACAGTCTAGAGTACATTATCAGTGCGTACTAAGATGGAAGTCCTTTGGATTATAGTCTTGTTCATGGTTATTATAAGTGAATTCTTGCTGGAACGATTCTTACTTGCCAGTTCCACTATTCTTCATCTTCACTGCCTTCTAAATCTCTCATCACACTTCATTCGGTATTTTTCCCCCTTTATTATGTCCTTTCTAGCCAGAAGCATTTGGCTTAAGCATATTTCATTAACTTCTCAGTTGTTTTTTTTCAAGATCTGAAGCTCTTAAATTTTCCAGAAGATGTAAGCTTTGGTAATATTTTCTATAGTTTGAGGATTAGGCCTTCATCTTTGTGAATCTCAAAAACAAAGCAACATTCAAACAAAACTCACTTGAAAGTTTTACCTAGATAATTTGGGGACGTTTTACTCACATTGGAAAAGAACATAATTATGATTTTATTAATTGATAAGCATTAGGTTTATTTTTCTCATTTACCATCATCAATTTGTCATTTAAAACTTTGATTTACTTTATGTTTTAACCATAAGTTTGCCATTTTCATTTTCATGGAAAGCGTACGAAGTCATGCACTTGCCTCTTGAATTCTCTAACTCCTTTTACTCATGATGAAACTGCTTTAATGAATTCTTACGTAATGAATTTTGCTATATTTCTCTTGACTTTTTCACATTGGTGACACTCTGTTTTAACTTTGCTGCAGCTCTCTAGAAAACTTGCATCCCTATATATTGTGCCTTTAAAGCTCTTATGCACACACAGACAAAAGTGTATATATACATGTTGAAGCATGTGTACATATACTTTCGTATATACTCACACAGTATGTCTCATATTGTGGGAGTGGATATATAGATACTCAAAGGCAATGAAATGTTGCTTTCTAGATATATATGTATATAAATAGTGTTGATATACTGTATATACACATGTATATGTATGAGTTTTAAATGGCAATCTTTTACATTTAGCAAAATGCTGCCCCGACTGGAATATTGTCACTGCAATGGCAGTTGTATGTAATGATTTAAAATACATTATCGGAAATTATTTAAAGAACATTTTAAAGTCTCATCTAAAGACATCCACACGTTATTTATTTATCTTCCTTTTCCTGTTTATTGTTACATTTTTTTAACTGAAAGGGAGACGGTCATTTTTTTAAAATGCCATCTGTCTCATAGGAGAAGGAGAGAGAACGCTGGAGATTCACTTGAGGAACCTTGTGCATTTTTCCTCTCTCTGAAATGGAGATGTACCACAGACCAGCCTGTTTATTTCAGTTATAAAGCAATCCTAACATTTCCATTAGTGTATGTCATCCACCATCTTCTGGATCAACTTAATTCAACAGTCTGCCTCTTCCTTTCATTAATAAGTAATGATCGTGGAGATCATTTTGCCTGAGGGGAAAGTTAACTACTCTCTAGCTGCAGAGAATTATATCACCTAATTGCTATTCTGCCTTGCTCAAAATTCTACTTTGAGGGAAGGCAGCTCTCCGGAAGCTGTCTAAAGCATGTTTTGCATTTATTTAGTTAAAGGTCTTCCCAGACTTTTTTTTTTTTTTAAAGAACTCCAGGTCTGCATGCACTTGCCATAAATTTAATGATTACTCCCCACAACTCCAGATGTTTTCATTAGTAGATCAATTTGACATGCTGAATGAAAGACTATTAACGAAAACACATTAAATATTTTATTTTGTGATGAGTTGGCGGCAGATTACATTTCAAGACCTTACAGAGAGAGGAACATCGATGGACAATCCTAAATTGTAAGATGTTAACAAAAAACAAAACAAAGCAACCAAAAACAAAACAAAAGAAAACAAAACCAAAAAACAATGGAATAAGAGTTCCCCTGAACACTAGAACAGAGAGGTTTGGGTTCGAGTGATTTCATAGAGTAGTTTAGCTGGAACTTGATATCAGAAGCAGCCTTTAACAGAAAGCCTATTGGCAATTGTATGGTACTAACTGGAGGACTGAGGTGTAAAGTGAAACCAAGTTGCAGTGGGAAATCAAAGGTGAGGTGGTAGCTACTTTGAATCCAGTAAGTGACAGACAGGTTGCACAGTTTTAAAATCTCAACAAAGTAACTGCACGGTAGCAAGGACTAGCAGTTCTCAAAGCCCTTCTTTTTCAGTGTTCGCATTCACCTTGGCACACAAGTATGTTTAACAGGCCATACATTAAACATATTTACAAAAAAAAAAAAGCTGCTTAAAGGGAACTTACAAACTGAGACTCTTCTCTGTGTTTGCATGAATAGTGGCTAGAGGCTTAGTTGTATGCACAAAAGCTAAGGGGCCACTCCTTTCTGCACAGACTATAGGAGCAAGATGAGGTTGGCAGGTTTGGGTAAGAGCCCCCCCTAACCCCCCACCCCCCACTGCCCAGTTCTGACGGAAAAGCTTATCTATGGCATTGAGTATGGTATTGCGGGGGGGGGGGGGACACCACGTTTTGGGAGGTGATGGGCTTTTGGTTTGTAATTTCCCTTTAAACATGAAGAGATGGCTCACATTTTCCATATATATCTCAATGAATGTACTGTATTACTGTTTTAAAAATTTGATGAAATAATAATGGATTGGTCTCCTTTTGTTATCTGGTCCTTGTTTAATTTGTTTAAGGGTTTTTGTATACAAAAGTTTACATTTTTATGTATATTTTTCTTGTGTAAAAACTGATGTAATATGTGTATAAAACACTGTATGTATTATCTGTATATAGTGTGACAAAATGATTTTTCTTTCTTTCTTTTGGATGTATTAATAAATCTTGCTGTGAAGTAGCCTTGCTTTGGGTATAATTTCCTTTGCCTGGATATACATAGAAGCTGCATATCCAGGGCAGGCATTTTCCCCCCTTTGTTCAGTAGAGTAAGTATTTTAATATATTTTATCAAGAACTCCAGGGGCGCCTGGGTGGCTTAGTCGGTTAAGCGTCCGACTTTCGCTTAGGTCATGATCTCGCGGTTCGTGGCTTCGAGCCCCGCGTCGGGCTCTGTGCTGACTGCCAGCTCAGAGCCTGGAGCCTGTTTCAGTCTGTGTCTCCCTCTCTCTCTGACCCTCCCCTGCTCACGCTCTCTCTCTCTCCTAGAAATAAATAAAACATAAAAAAAAAAANAAAAAAATAAAACATAAAAAAAAAAAATTAAAAAAAAAAAAAAAACTCCAGGGAGATGTATTCATGTTTTTTTATGGTTAGACCAACAATAATTAATATTTGTAGTAGCTATGAATCAGTTAAAGGCTAAATAAATTTAATGTGCACTCTAACCTTGAAACGCAACCAAAAGTTACGTTTCAAATTGTTATAATGAAGGTCTTACAAGCAAATTTCTATTTTATTTAATCAGAAGCCCCTTCTCTCTTCATTTTCATAGCTTCACAAGTATAAGAACTTCATGCTGTATAACCAAAAGTTTAAAAAAAAAAAAGAAACTTTTAAGAAAGATTCTTCTTTTTTTTTTTAATATGTGGATCGAAACTTTTCATTTCCTGTGCTGTCTTATTGCCAAAGGATTTTGTGGTACACACAGAGGCGAGGATAAAATTCATGGAGAAAAATTAGTAAACTAGTCACATTCCTTAGAGATTTACTATTTCTCATTTCTGTGGGACATTTAGACTGGCTTTCCTTCTTCCTTAATCCAGGCATGCTTAAGATACATCTAAATTGTACTTTGCTTCTCCAAAAGAAGCTACTACTTTGAGACCAGAAGTACAGATGCCCACAGCACTAGTAAACTGCCCACAGTAACAGGTCATCCATCCTGGGCTCCACGTTTGAAATTGACAAGGTATGAAGAATAATGTTTAAAACTGATTTGTCCGGGGCGACTGGGTGGCTTAGTCGGTTAAGCGTCCGACTTTCGCTTAGGTCATGACCTCGCGGTTCGTGGGTTCGAGCCCCGCGTCGGGCTCTGTGCTGACTGCCAGCTCAGAGCCTGGAGCCTGTTTCGGAGTCTGTGACTCCCTCTCTCTCTGACTCTCCCCTGCTCACGCTGTCTCTCTCTCTCTCTCTCTCCTGGAAATAAAACATTAAAAAATTTTTTAAAAAACTGATTTGTCTATCTCTTCAGTTATATGGTAGTTGCTTTTAAACTCTTGTTCATAGGGCGCCTGAGAGGTTCTGTCAGTTAAGCCTCCAACTCTCGATTTCGGCTCAGATCATGACCTCGTGATGACCCTCGCTGGGGCTCTGCACTGACAGAGTGGAGCCTACTTGGGATTCTCTCTCTCCCTCTCTCTCTCTGTCCGTCACCTGCTTATGCTCACTCACTCTCAAATATTTTTAAAAATTATTAAATTCTTTTGTTTATTTCTTTTTTTTTAAATTTTTTTTTTAATGTTGTATTTACTTCTAGGAGAGAGAGAGAGAGAGAGAGACAGCGTGAGCAGGGGAGGGTCAGAGAGAGAGGGAGTCACAGACTGAAACAGGCTCCAGGCTCTGAGCTGGCAGTCAGCACAGAGCCCGACGTGGGGCTCGAACCCACGAACCGTGAGATCATGACCTAAGTGAAAGTCAGACGCTTAACCGACTAAGCCACCCAGGCGCCCCTTCAAACTCTTTTTATATTGACCTCTGTTTACCTTCCGGACAGCAGATTCTCTTGGTCTTTTTCCTACTTCACTTGCTGCTTCTCAGTCTCTCTCTGGATCTTCCTCCTATCGCTGCCCCTGTAACTCTGGGTGCCCCAAGGCTCGGCCCTTGCAACTCTTCTCCCCACACTCACAGTCTGGTGACCTCCTCCAATCTCTTGGCTTTAATTTCCATCTATTCGCTAGCTCCTGATTTCTATCTGGCAAAACAACAGCAACAGCAGCAACTAAACAGGCCCCAAATAGAGTCACCTATGCTAAGGCCAAATTGCCAATGAGATTTAACTTAATTACAGCTTTGGTTCTCCCAGAAATGGGACCTTAAACCAATTGGGAGTCGCCTGATAGCACTAGTTAAATCATCTGCTTGCTAGTCCCTTCCATCCCGCGTAAGGAAAGTAACCTTCCAATAGCCAATCTGCAATTCTGCCTACCATCATTTCCTTGCTCCTGCTTCCCTCTGCCTAGAAAAGTTTAAAGTTTTTCACTTTGTATAGCTCCTTAGAGCTCCTTTCTACCTGCGTGATTGGATGCTGCCCAATTCCTGAATCACTGAATAAAGCCAGTATGATCTTTCATCTCAGAATACACTCTGGCTACTAACAGTGGTTCACCTGATTAGCCATCTCCACTGGTTACCACACCGGTCCAAGCCGCCATCATAACTTGCTTGGATTATTTCAGTGGCCACCCGGTTACCCTGCTTTTGTCCTTGTCCCACTTCAATTTACCCTCAACATAGATGCCGAGTGATTCTGTTAAAACATCATGGGATCACATGAGTCCTTTGCTCAGAAACCTCCATGGCTGCCTGGCTTAGGCTGGTGTGAGGCGCTACTGGTCTGGCCAATACCTTAACCTTGGCCCCCCAAGCTCCTCCACTCCAGCTGTGCTGGGTTCTTTGGTCCTTTTATTTATTTATTTATTTATTTATTTATTTATTTATTTACAGATAGTTTACTGTCAAATCAGTCTCCACATAACACTCAGTGCTCATCTTTGGTCCTTTTAGAATGCGGGGCATGCTTCTACTTTTGGGTCTTTGTAATGCATCTCTCTGGACTTGGAATGCTTTTTCCACAGACACCTAGATACAGCTTGTCCACGTACCTACTTCAGGTCTTTACTCAAACAGCACCTTTTCATGAGGCTTTCTCTGACAATCTGACCTGAAATTTCAATCTCCCCCGACACTCGCTACTTTCTCCCTGCTTAATTTTTTTTCTCCCTACCACTTGTCACTACTAATATGCTATGTATTTTACTAATTTATAGTTTAATGTCTGTCTCCTTCATTGGAATATAAGTTCCAGAGTGCGGGGATGTTTGTCTGTATTGTTCACTACTGTACCTACCACTGCACCTCCAACAGTCGGCATGTGGTAAATATTCACTCACTGAATGAATGAATGATTCGTCATTGTTCCTTATCTGCTATAAAGATTGATTATGATTTATATTTACTTATATAAAACATTCTTCAATGGTATTATACAAGTACCACATGTTCTTTTTTTAAAATATAATTTATTGTCAAATTGGCTTCCATACAACACCCAGTGCTCATCCCCACAAGTGCCCTCCTCCATGCCCATCACCCACTTTCCCCTCTCCCTCACCTCCCACCAACCCTCAGTTTGTTCTCTGTATTTAAAAGTCTCTTATGGTTTGCCTCCCTCCCTCTCTGTTTGTAACTTCTTTTCTCCTTCCCTTCCCCGATGGTCTTCTGTTAAGTTTCTCAAGTTCCACATATGAGTGAAAGCATGATATCTGTCTTTCTCTGACTGACTTATTTCACTTAGTATAATACCCTCCACTTCTGTCCATATTGCTGCAAATGTCAAGATTTCATTCTTTCTCATTGCCATGTAGTGTTCCATTGTACAGATGAACCACATCTTCTTGATCCATTCATCAGTTGATGGACACTTAGGCTCTTTCCATGTTTTAGCTATTGTGGAGAGTGCTGCTATGAACATTGGGGTACATGTGCCCCTATGCCTCAGCACTCCTGTATCCCTCGGGTAAATTCCTAGCAGTGCTATTGCTGGGTCATGGGGGAGTTCTATTGTTAACTTTGTGAGGAACCTCCACACTGTTTTCCAGAGCGGCTGCACCAGTTTATATTCCCACCGACACCAAGTACCACATGTTCTTATAGAAGATTTAGAAAATACGGCTAANAAATAAAACATTAAAAAATTTTTTAAAAAACTGATTTGTCTATCTCTTCAGTTATATGGTAGTTGCTTTTAAACTCTTGTTCATAGGGCGCCTGAGAGGTTCTGTCAGTTAAGCCTCCAACTCTCGATTTCGGCTCAGATCATGACCTCGTGATGACCCTCGCTGGGGCTCTGCACTGACAGAGTGGAGCCTACTTGGGATTCTCTCTCTCCCTCTCTCTCTCTGTCCGTCACCTGCTTATGCTCACTCACTCTCAAATATTTTTAAAAATTATTAAATTCTTTTGTTTATTTCTTTTTTTTTAAATTTTTTTTTTAATGTTGTATTTACTTCTAGGAGAGAGAGAGAGAGAGAGAGACAGCGTGAGCAGGGGAGGGTCAGAGAGAGAGGGAGTCACAGACTGAAACAGGCTCCAGGCTCTGAGCTGGCAGTCAGCACAGAGCCCGACGCGGGGCTCGAAGCCACGAACCGCGAGATCATGACCTAAGCGAAAGTCGGACGCTTAACCGACTAAGCCACCCAGGCGCCCCTCTTTTGTTTATTTCTATTAAGGATGCTCCTTTTCTAAATATCTGCACAAATCACAAGCTTTTGAGATTATCCTGGCACAGTTCTTGATTTGATTTTTAGAGAATAGCGCCTTAAGGAGACAAGCTTATTATTAGTGAAATGCTTTTTGAGATGAGGCCACAGCTTTAAAAGCGTGGTGCCGAGAACCTATGGATCACCAAGTAAAAGCAAAAATCAAAAGTTAGAAGAGAACCTATTTTAACTCTTCATTGATGTATCTCTACTTCCTTGCTCTTTCCTCTGTTCTATTAATAATAGTTCTTTTTTTTTTAAGTAAGTTCCACGCCCAACGTGGGAGTTGAACCCATGACCCTGAAATCAAGAGTGGCATGTTCTACTGACTAAGCCAGCCAAGCGCCTCATTAACAATAATTTTTTTTTTTAATGTTTACTTATTTAGAGAGAGAGGGAAGGAGAGAGAGTATGGGAGAAGGGCCGAGAGAGGGGGAGAGAGAATCCCTAGCAGGCCTTACGCTGCCAGCTGGGGGCTCGACCTGGGGCTCTATCTTATGAGCTATGATATCATAACCTGAGTCTAAATCAAGAGTCAGAGGCTTTACCAGGTGAGCTATCCAAGCACCCTTTTTTAAATGTTTATTTTTGAGAGAGAGAGAGAGAGAGAGTGCAAGCAAGAGAGGGACAGGAAGAGGGAGACAGTGAAACCCAAGCAGGCTCTGGCAGGGCCTGGGAAGGGAGGGGAGGGGTGGGGAGCTCCAACTCACAAACCCTGAGATCCTAACCTGAGCAGAAATGGACGCTTAACTCATTGAGCCACCCAGGTGCCCAAAAATAATTCTTGGAAGGAAAAAAAAAAAGCCGATATTATTTAAAAACCTGCTTACCTGCATTTGTTCGTACTTTTCTGCAATGTGTGGATCTGAACATTAAGGTGGTTTGAACTTTGTTCCTTTCACATAACCGGCTTTCTGGAAAATTTTCTGACATGTTGTGACTATAGTGCATTCTTTTCCCTACTTGAAGTCCCTATGATAGACATCCACTGCTCAGCGCTCAGCTTTCAGCCAAGCTCGTGGTAGTATGTTACTGCTGTTTCTAATCCTCCATCTTTCCAATCTTTCAGGCCTTCCGTTCATTTTCTTAGTCACTTATTTCTATTTTTGCGCACTTTGTGTTAGAGACAGTGGCTACGCCTACAAAGTAATCACGCCTGGATTCTACACTCAAAAACTTGGCCATGTAGTGGACGAGAGAAGATGCACAATAACTACACAAACAAGACAGAGGTTGCCAAGTGCTCAGAAGAGCAATAGAGTGCTTTGTAAGTTCATGTCAGAAAGAGATGCTTTCCAACCACCGGAGAGAAAAGTTGGTGGAGGACAGTGCATGTGAACTGGCGGTGGGCGGTGTTTGGACATTGAGAAATAGAGAAAGTGTCCCAGATGGAGGGCGTAGCATAAGCAGTTGGTGTGAGCACAGGGCACAGTTGAACTTGACTGGCGTGAAGTGCAGAAGGAGAGGGGTGAGGAATAGAGTGGAGAAGCCATCGCTGTGGTCAGCTGTGATTTGGGAAGACTCCTGGCAGAGAGGAGAGGAAAGAGGAGGCTGTGCAATGGTTAGGCTACTTCACGAAGTAGAAACTGGGCGTGGTGGTAAAAATGTAGAGGAAGAAGTTCAGAGACTTGGTAACTGACTGATTAGACGGTGGGGCAAGGGAGGAGGTGGAATCAAAAGAGGTTCCACCCAGGCTTCTGGAAGAGTGCCGGCACCAGTGGCAGAAGTAGATGGCACTACTCAAGACCAAGGGTTCTGAGAGAGCCAACGAGCTTTAGGTGTATGAAGTTAGAGTTGGAAGCAGGGGCATCCGATGGGCATGGCTAGCCAGGAGTGTAGTTAGGGCTCAGAAGAGAGACTCCAGCCGGAGATAGACGTACAAAAGTTATGGGCATGGAGTTCATCGTTGAAGCCAGCTGTAAATGATCAAGGAAGAAAGCCAAGGACAGATTTTGGAGAGTAGCTGTATGCAGTCTACTACTATAGTTTATTTACAGGCCTAGAAAGAGCTCAAACACTTTCCCCAGAGTCCCCCACCTAGGGAACATGGAGCTGGTATTCAAAGGCTAGTGGGCTGACTTGCCTCCTTCATATTCCCCTAGGAGTGATGGTTATGTTTTGAAATGTTTATTCATTTATTTTTAAGACAGAATAGGTGGGAGGGGCAGAGAGATGGGGAGAGAATCCCAAGCAGGCTCTGGCTGTCAACACAGAGCTCAACCCGAGGCTCAAGCTCATGAACCATGAGATCATGCCCTGACCTGAAATCAACCCACTGAGCCACTCAGGTGCCCCTCAGGGCGACGGTATTGAGGAACGTCAGCTCTCCCCCCGCCCTAGCCTACTCACTCCCACACTCCACCTGAACGACTGACTTCTTGCTTGCCTCCCCTTCCAGACAGGAATCTCCAGCATCTACATTGTTAGCTCCTGAAACGCTGGCCCTGAGCACAGCGTGCGTACCTACAATCGCTCAGTACATATTACTGAATGAAGTTTGTAGACAGGAGGAGTACAGATTTCAGGACACTTAGAGTACCTGGTGGAAGGCAGCGCAGTGCTTGATTAAGGCTGTGGACTCTGGACAAGACTTCCTTAGTACTAATATTGGCTCCACTATTCAAGGACTGTGTGGTCTCAGGTAAGTCACTTAACCTCTCCCTGCTTCAGTTTCCTTGTCCATAAAATGCAGATTACAGGACACAACCCGAGAAAAGCATTTAGAATAGCCTCTGGCACTTTTTAAGCGCTTGGTAAACTTTAGTTATGCTCATGTCTTAACTAGAGGAAATGGTTGAAGATACAAACAACGTAGGCTAATTCCTAAAATAAGCGTCTGGGGGAAATGAACAAATGAACAGAGATGAAGTGTGGAGAAGGAAGATGGGGACAGGAGTTGAGGCAAGAAGTTTCTGATAAGGGAGTGCTGATTTTGTTAAATCAAGGAGACATAAATAGCCAACAGATAGGGTTACTTTTGCCCAATCACATTCCCAAATATTCTAGGATGTAATCGGTTACTGAAATCCAGTTAACTGAAGTATAACTTTGCCCTTCGTTTTGTCACTTTAAAAAAGTCTCCAATGTTTCATCTTGCATAGTAAAGCATTTAATGGAATAAAATGTATCATTGCATCTTGATTTAGAAAATAGGTGGTGGGTTAAAAAGTGTCTAAGAAAATAAAATGTAATATAAAGAATTAGTAGACGGTCCTTTATATATATATATATATGTATGTATATTTATTTATATGTACAATTTATATATATATACATATATATATATATATATATATATAAACACTGTGCATGTTACCTGCGGAACTAAAAAAGTAGAAAGCAAATTTAAAGCGCTAGACCAGATATCACTTCACATTCTTAGAGGCCAAATATGGTGCCCACAGTACTTCTCCTTTTAACCATGGACATTTCTTTAAGATAAAAATCTTCCCTCTACTTTCTTTTCCCTTCAACTGCTGTCATTTGTTTTTACTGCTACACACTATACGTGCTCTTTCCCCTATGACTCCTTGACCCGCTGCAATTCAGCTCTCCCCTTGTCATTTTCCTGGAGCCATTCTTTCCAAGGCCACCGGCGACCTTTGCTGTCATTCTCTTTAACCTCTCTGAACCAGTCAGTACTGATGACATTCCTTTGTCCTGTTTCTCCACTCAATTCTCACATGCCTTTTCTGGGTTCTTTGTTAGTCCCAACTCTCTTCTCCCTCCCTATGAACACATCTCAGACTCATTCTCCAGCTTCCCTGCTGTTCTTTCTCTGCAAACGAGCTCCCATTGCAGGATCCTTCTGCTCTCATGGCCTAAACGTTGACCTCCCTGGAGATTAATGTCAAACCTGTATCTTAGCTCTGATGGCTCTCAGACTTCAGCCTCACATCTACTGCTTCCGAGGACCTCCACCTTCATATTTGGCCACCGCTATGAATTTAGTTTATCTAAATTCCAGCTTATCTTTCCCTTTTTAAAAAAGTGTTAATTTAGGGAGTCCTGGGTGGCTCAGTCGGTTGAGCTCCGACTTTGGTTCAGGTCATGATCTCACGATTTGAGTCTGAGCCCCGCATCGGGCTCTGTGCTGACAGCTTGGAGCTTGGAGTCTGCTTTGGATTCTGTCTCCCCCTCTCTCTTTGCCCCTTCTCTGCTCGTGCTCTGTCTCTGTCTCTCAAAAATAAATAAATAAACGTAAAGAAAATTTTTTTTTAAAGTTTTAAATTTAAATTCCAGTTAGTTAACATACAGTATTAGTTTCAGATGTACAATATAGCAATTCAGTACTTCCATACAACGCCCAGTGCTCATCCCAAGTCCCCTCCTTAATCCCTGTCACCTATTTCACCCAGCCCCCACTCCCCTTCCCCCACCTTCCCTCTGGTAGCCATCAGTTTGTTCTGTATAGTTAAGAGTTTGTTTCTTGGTTTTGTCTATCTCTTCTTCCCCCATACTTGTTTGTTTTGTTTCCTAAATTCCACATGTGAGTGTGTGTCTTTCTCTGACTGACTTATTTCACTTAGCATAATACTCTGTAGCTCCACACGTGTCATTACAAATGGCAAGATATCATTCTATTTTATGGCTAAGTAATATTCCATTGTATATATATACTACATCTTTTTTTAATGTTTATTTATTTGAGAGAGAGAGAGAGGGAGAGAGAATGCAAGTAGGGGAGGGCAGAGAGAGAATCCGAAGCAGGCTCAGTACTGTCAGCACAGAGCCTGATGTGGGGCTCAGACCCACAAACCATGAGATCGTGACCTGAGCTGAAGTCAGACACTCAACAGCCTGAGCCACCCAAGCACCCCTATACCACATCTTCTTTATCTGTTCATCAATAGAAGGACATTGAGCTGTTTCTATAATTTGGCTATAGTAGATAATACTGCTATAAATATCGGGGTGCATGTAGCCCTTTGAATTAGTATTTTTGTATTCTTTGGGTAAATACCTAGTAGTGAGATTGCTGGATCATGGGATAGTTCTATTTTTAACCTTCTGAGGCACCTCCATACTGTTTTCCAGAGTTGCTCATCTTCTCATTTTAAGCCAGTTGTCACCCTGAGTTTTTGCCCTTATTCAGTTTTTCACTCATTCGTTCAGCAAATATAAAGACTCCCAGTCGCCCACACTGAATCTCCAGTCATCTTGATTTCTCCCAGTTTCTCCCAGCTTTTCATCACTTGGTGACTAAACTAGCATGGTCATTTCCTAACTGGTATCCGTGCTTCCAATCTCTCCTCCCTCACATCAGCCTTTATATACACTCCTACCAGACTAATCTTCCCAGGACACTCCAAAATTGGCCAAGAGTAATTTATTATTTCAGATCTGAACGTCCTTCATTCAATCTCCTTCCAGCCCCTGATGGAGTCTTCCAACATAGGTTGATTTTCAAGGCTCCTTTATAACCTGTTTGAACCAAATTTCATTGTGTGATCGTCTACAGCAAACGTTCTTCCCTTCACAACCCTTCTTGCAGCCAAACTTCTCTGCACACACGTCTGTGCACACCCACCACCCTGTGTAGACCTGCGATGGTGCATACTATGAAGACCCTCCCTTTGCTTATTTAAGAACTACCTACTTTAGAGCCTACTTTCAAGCCATCCCACCCTCAAGAAAACTTCCCTCTCCAGAGGAATCCTCAGTCACTTTTCCTTGGCAGCACTCACTGCCTGTAGCACTAATCTACTTCAGAATATGCTTCCCTGACTTATATTTACCTTTGTGTGTCCTGTGCCTCCTGAAGAAGACCAAGCCATGTTAAGAGCTTTTCTTTTAAAAATCTTTATTGCTTCAGAAGTGGTCCAATGCATGCATAGTAAACCTCAATAAATTGCGGCTCACTATGAGGCCAAGAGAAGCTAAATAATACATCCAACTTCTTGGGTATATCTTGATATTTAAATATATCTTGATATTTAAAATTGGTGATCATGGGGGACAGATGGGTGGCTCAGTTGGTTAAGCATCTGACTTTGGCTTAGGTCGTGATCTCACAGTTCATGGATTTGAGCCCCGCATCGGGCTCTGTGCTGATAGCTCAGAGCCTGGAGCCTGCTTTGGATGCTGTATCTCCCTCTCTCTCTGCTCCCCCCTCTCAAAAATAAATAAACATTAAAAAAATTAAAATTGGTGATCTCGGGGTACCTGGATAGCTCAGGTGGTTAAGTCTCTGACTCTTGATCTTGGCTCAGGTCATGATCTCACAGTTGTGGGACTGAGCCCCATGTCGGGCTCAGCTTCTCTCTCCCTCTCTCTCTGTACCCCCCCCCAATAAATAAATAAACTTTAGTATATGTGCTGCCGAAGCGAGCACAAATAAATAAACTTTAAAGAAAATAAAAGAAATAAAATTGGTGATCTTGTCTATAACAGTCATTTGTCACAGCATAGGCTAGATTATCAGCATTTCATTTATCCATGTCCTGTCTCCCTCAAAGTATGTGCAGAATATTATGATCATTTAAAAAGCATATCATATCCTTTTTGTTTGTTTTTTATATACTGTTGGACAAGCAATGCCAAAACTGTATTTGAATTTTAATATTTAAAGTATAACATCTTTGGGGACCCTGGCTGGCTCAGTCAGTGTGGAGCATGAAACTCTTGATCTTGCAGTTGTGAGTTTGAGCCCCATGTTGGGTGTGGAGCCTACTTAAAAAAAAAAAAAAAAAAAAAGGTATAACACCTTTTTCTGTTCATGGCTATTACCTCTATCTGAAAATAATAAGAAACTTGGAGCTGTAGTTTATTTCTATGATTACCATTTTTTTCTCATATCATCCTTCTGTTTAATTAATAGGCTACTTGACAAAATAAATTTATTCCTAAAAAGTTGGCGGTAAATCTGATCTATTTTAATTAATCATATTTTCTTGTTGACATAAATCACCAAATTGGAGATGCTCTCCTTTGGGAAGTGTTCTAGGTCTAAGACTAAGTGAAAACCTTGTTGGAAAATGCAATGTAACATTAAAATCACATACAGTCATACCTTGGAGATATTACACGTTTGATTCCAGACCATGACAGTATAGTGAATATCACAGGAAAATGAGTCAAATGTACTTTTTGGTTTTCTAGTTCATATAAAAGTTATGTTTACAGTATAGTGTAATCTATTAAGTGTGCGATCGCATTATGTCTAAAAACACAATGTACATAGCTTAATTAAAATATACTTAATTGCTAAAAAACGCGACTCATCTTCTGAGCTTTCAGTGAGTCTTAATCTTTTGGTTGGTGGAGGGTCTTGCTCAGTGTGGATGGCTGCCCACTGACCGGGGTGGTGGTTGTGGAAGGCTGGGGGAGCTGTGGCAATTTCTCAAAATAAGGCAACAGTGAAGTTGCCACATTGATTGACTCTTCCTTTCACTAACGATTTCTCTATAGCCTATGATGCTGTTTGATAGCACTTCACCCACAGCAGAACTTCTTTCAAAATGGAAGTCAATCCTCTCAAACCCTGGCAGCTGTTTAATGAACTAAGTTCCTGTGGTATGTCAACAGTCTTCCCAGCATCTTTGCCAGGAGTAGATTCCGTCTCCAGAAACCACTTTCTTTGCTCATCAGGCAACAGCACTGTTCTGTGAGAAAGTGGTCAGTAGGCCAAGCTGCCTCTCTAAACTACAAGTTTAAGGGGCACCTGGGCGGCTCCGTCAGTTAAGTGTCCGGCTCTTGGTTTCAACACAGGCCATGATCTCAAGGTCATGAGATTGAGCCCCACATCAGCTCTGTGCTGGGGGTGGAGCCTGCTTGAGATTTTCTTTCTTCTTCTGCCCCTCCCCACACCTCTCTAAAGACAAAATAAAATATTTAGAAATTTTAAATTTAAATTTAATTAGGAAATTAAATTCACCCTCTGGGACATTAGTTTTCTCTTCCATAAACAGGAAATTAGGGTAGATTAGTGATTTCTAAACTTTGCTCTGTGAAGTCCTCAAGGTCCCTCAAAGTGATGGGTGGGACTAGAAAATGGAGTCAGGCTCTGTGAGCCCCCTCCTTTTTTCATGGGCTTTTCTTTGTGTGTATGTGTGGTTTTTTTTTATATAAATTTTTTTAATGTTTATTTCTGAGAGAGAGAGAGAGACAGCATGAGCAGGGGAGGGTCAGAGAGAGGGAGATACAGAAACTGAAACAGCCTCCAGGCTCTGAGCTGTCAGCACAGAGCCCGACGCGGGGCTTGTACCCACGAACCGCGAGATCATGACCTGAGCTGAAGTCGGACACTTAACCGACTGAGCCACCCAGGTGCCCCCATGGGCTTTTCTTTGAAAAGTGAGTTCTGGAACTAGAAATTTCAAATGTGTGACAATCTTTGGATTTTACGATCTCCAAGATTCCTTCCAAGTCTGAAGTTCCAACAACTTTTATTTTTTGTTTTGAAAATAATGTCTTCACTATGAAGTATAGAGATACTAAGCTAAACTGTTTTGTATTCTTTTTTTAAAGTCATAATTTTCCCTCCTTAGGCCACCAGATTCTACCTTTGTAGGGGCTTGAAGATTAGGAAGATCCAAACTCTAACAAAGTCTATAGAGTACAGCAATTAGGGAGCATCATGCCAGCACAGAAACTTCAAATGCATATTCATGTAATGTAATGTAATAGTATTCTCAAGGTATTTTGTTATTTTGTCTGTTAGCCTTTAGAAATGCCAACAAAGCCCATCTGCTGTTGGTTTTGTTGATCTAAAGTAGTGTCTTCAGGGCCCTGTGCTGGGGATGCTTCAGACTCTCCTGTTATGTTGTGTCCAATGGGCTTCTCTTTAGCTCCTGGCCCCCAGTAGATCCTACCTCAGCGAACCAATCTGGCTGTTTCAAACTCTTTCCCTTGCTGAGTGATCAGTGCCTCACCTTCCTCCTCCGAACCCTTTGGGCTATTTTTTAAAATTTATTTTTAAAATATTTTATATAGAGATTTTTTTTTGAGAGAGAGAGAGAGAGAGCACATGTGTGCAAGCAGAGAGGAGAAGCAGAGAGGAAGGGCAGAGGGAGAGAGAATCCTAAGCATGCTCTACACTCAGCTTGGAGTCCAATGTGATGCTGGGCTCGACCCCACGACCATGGGATCATAACCTGAGCCAACATCAGAAGTTGGACACTCAACTGACTGAGCCACCCAAGCGTTCCACCTTTTGGCTATTTTTACTGACGTTTGCCTCCCTTTCTTTCATAATCTTTCCCAAGAGACTCTTTAAATCCACCCTGGTGCAGGGGAATGGCTCCACCTGCCACCCCAGCGATCTGGGCATGCCTCCACATAGGCCCCATGATTGTCCCAGGACACCAGAGCCAAGAGCAGAGAGTGGAGATACTATTGGGTCATTTCCCACTTGTCTCTCGGTCTCCCCAGGAAGTCGTCACGTGGGTTTCCTGTTGCTGCCTGGCTTCTCATGTAGTGGGAGACCTTGTCCCCACCTTTTGAGCCGTGGGCTGTGGCTCCTCAGCAACAGAACATCCTGCCATCCGTGTTGTAGGCTTCCTGGCCCCCTTTGTTTCAGCATTGCCCTGTGGGACACAGGACAAGGCGTGCTGGCACCTTTGCTCATTTTTCTATTGCCGTCCGTATAGGTAACAAACTGTTTGAATCCAACAGGGCTGTGCTTCTCTCCTGACCAAATCCGTCAGCCTTTCTTGACACGTGGTAGCCCTCTGTGGACAGTGATCTCTGTCCTTGCTCATTTGCTCAGTTCTGTCCCACATATGCCATAGAGAAATTTAAAACGTGTGAATATGCTATGGCACCAACTAGATTGGAGAAAGCTTTTCCGGACTGAATTTTAAAAAACTTTTTAATGTTTATTTATTTTTGAGAAAGACAGACAGAGAGTAAGTGGCAGAGGGGCAGAGGGAGTTGGAGACAGAATCCCAAGCAGGATCCAGGCTCCAAGCTGTCCTCACAGAACCTGAGCTGGGCCTCAAACCCACCAGCCATGTGATCATGACCTGAGCTGAAGTTGGACACTCAACCAACTGAGCCACCCAGGTGCCCTTTCCAGATTGTATTGTAAAGGCACCTTCTCTGCTGCAGCAATTCCTATTTGTTGGAATAGAAATTTATTCGTCATTTCTAAACAGTGTTTCCTTTGGAGCAAACTTGTAATCCATTCACTGGTTGGCATTGGGAAAATGTTTGGATTAGTTTTAGTGCCATTAAGAATGTTTGTCGGAGTAATAGCCTTAAAGCCTAAGTTCATCAATTATTCAAGGACTCATTATCTGTTCTGTTTATTATCCAGGCTTCTGAGGTCTCCATTCTGTTCCTCTGACTACTTGTTTTATAGACATTTCGTGCTATATAAGCACATGGGGCCACAGTGCAGGTAGGGGAAGTAAGGAGCTTCAGCTAGTTCTCATACTTCAGGAGTTATAATTGCAGAATTTGGGGGAGGAGGTTTTCTGTTTTGTTTTTGTCTTTGTTTTAATGTAGAGAGAGCGTGCAAGCGGGGGAGGCATAAAGGGGTACAGAGAATCCAAAGTGGGCTCTGCGCTAGGACTAGAAAGCCCACTGTGGGGCTCGAACTCATGAAGTGTGCGATTTGGAGCTGTGTCAAAGTTGGGTGCTTCACTGAATGAGCTACTGGTGCCCGTAGGGGAGGAGGCTTTTCTTTTTTTTTTTTAAATATTTTTATTTATTTCTAGGAGAGAGAGAGACAGCGTGAGCAGGGGAGGGTCAGAGAGAGAGGGAGACACAGAATCCGAAACAGGCTCCAGGCTCTGAGCTGGCAGTCAGCACAGAGCCCGACGCGGGGCTCGAACCCACGAACCGCGAGATCATGACCTGAGCGAAAGTCGGACACTTAACCGACTAAGCCACCCAGGTGCCCCGGGAGGAGGCTTTTCTAAGTGGGCCGAGGATTACTTATTCTAGTAACCCTAATGCTGACCCTGATATTTTTTTTTTCGAGGTCCGGTGCACAATATTCTTCAACATTCCATCTGAAGTGTAGAATATCAGAAGTGGAAGGGTAATTTAGCTTACCTCCAGGTAAGAGCCATCCTTCACTACACCTACAAGGTGTCTTCCACCCTCACTCCTATTATTGTGTGTCTCTAGTAAGACCATTCCATAGGTAACTGAAATAATATACATTCCAGCCATCCGTGAGTATTCTGCTCTTGGGGGACATGTCCATCAAACATTCATTCTCTCCCCCACAATAAAGATATAGGTTCTGCCACTAATTTGTTTAGGGACCTAGTTTAGCAAGTGTCCTAACTTCCTTGGTCTTCAATTTCCTTCTCTATGAAAGAAAGAAGTCGAAAGATAGTATTAAAAGTAACGTTCAATTCGGAAAGTCTAGGGTACTTTGATTTTAGTAGTGAAGTCAGTATTTCCATTTATTGGTGCCTAGTTATTTTTAAAAATGGAATTATAAATAGTAGGTCTCGAACATGATTTATGGTCACTAAATTCAAGTGTACCCATAATGCTGTCTAGCAAACGAGTGGTCCTACCACTCTTCTCTTTCCTATACGGCAAGTTCATACATTCTCCTCTTCCCTTGAATCTCACCTCATACCTCAGCCTCACTTTGAGCAGATACCCTTGCTTCCTGTTTCACTAAGAAAAGTGAAGCAATCAAAGACAAGTCCTCCATGCACCTATGACCCTTGTACTCCTTGGTAGATGTGTCTGTTCCCACTTACCCTCCCTCCCCCCTTCTTTCTTGATACTACAGGTGATGTGTCCATGCTCCCAGCAAGGGCTTCCCCTTCCATTTGGGCTTGGATCCCATTCGCTTTCATTTACCCAAAGACACTACTCCAGTAACTTTCCCTTCTCTTCCCTTATCTTCTGGGTCATTTTCACCTGTATACAGGCGTACTGTATGTTTCACACCTTAAAAGGGAAAAACCCAAAGAGACTCTCTTGCTTCCTCATCTCTAGTTATTATTCCATTTTTCTTCTACCCTTTAGAGCAAATCTTGAAAGAATCGTATGTGCTGGCAGTCTCCAGGTTCTCTCCTCCCACTCCCTCTCGAGCCTACTTCTATGAGACTTTCACCACAGCTTCTTTTTTTTTTTTTCCATTTATTTATTATTGAGAGGCAGAGAGAGACAGAGCACGAATGGGGGAGGGGTAGAGAGAGAGGGAGACACAGAATCTGAAGCAGGCTCCAGGCTCTGAGCTGTCAGCACAGAGCCCGATGTGGGGCTTGAACCCTCGAACTGTGTGATCGTGACCTGAGCCGAAGTCGGACGCTTAACTGACTGAGCCACCCAGGCGCCCCTCACCACTGCTTCTTGACCCCATGGTCCACAGAACTGCCCTTTCAAGGTCATGTACACCTCTGTGTTGCTAACTCAGCCCTTGCTCCTCCCTTCACCTGGCCTAGCAGTAGCAGAGACCTAGCTGACCACTCTCTCCATCTTCAAACTCTTTTTTTTTTAATGTTTTTTTATTTATTTCTAGGAGAGAGAGAGACAGCGTGAGCAGGGGAGGGTCAGAGAGAGAGGGAGTCACAGACTGAAACAGGCTCCAGGCTCTGAGCTGGCAGTCAGCACAGAGCCCGACGTGGGGCTCGAACCCACGAACCGTGAGATCATGACCTAAGTGAAAGTCAGACGCTTAACCGACTAAGCCACCCAGGCGCCCCTTCAAACTCTTTTTATATTGACCTCTGTTTACCTTCCGGACAGCAGATTCTCTTGGTCTTTTTCCTACTTCACTTGCTGCTTCTCAGTCTCTCTCTGGATCTTCCTCCTATCGCTGCCCCTGTAACTCTGGGTGCCCCAAGGCTCGGCCCTTGCAACTCTTCTCCCCACACTCACAGTCTGGTGACCTCCTCCAATCTCTTGGCTTTAATTTCCATCTATTCGCTAGCTCCTGATTTCTATCTGGCAAAACAACAGCAACAGCAGCAACTAAACAGGCCCCAAATAGAGTCACCTATGCTAAGGCCAAATTGCCAATGAGATTTAACTTAATTACAGCTTTGGTTCTCCCAGAAATGGGACCTTAAACCAATTGGGAGTCGCCTGATAGCACTAGTTAAATCATCTGCTTGCTAGTCCCTTCCATCCCGCGTAAGGAAAGTAACCTTCCAATAGCCAATCTGCAATTCTGCCTACCATCATTTCCTTGCTCCTGCTTCCCTCTGCCTAGAAAAGTTTAAAGTTTTTCACTTTGTATAGCTCCTTAGAGCTCCTTTCTACCTGCGTGATTGGATGCTGCCCAATTCCTGAATCACTGAATAAAGCCAGTATGATCTTTCATCTCAGAATACACTCTGGCTACTAACAGTGGTTCACCTGATTAGCCATCTCCACTGGTTACCACACCGGTCCAAGCCGCCATCATAACTTGCTTGGATTATTTCAGTGGCCACCCGGTTACCCTGCTTTTGTCCTTGTCCCACTTCAATTTACCCTCAACATAGATGCCGAGTGATTCTGTTAAAACATCATGGGATCACATGAGTCCTTTGCTCAGAAACCTCCATGGCTGCCTGGCTTAGGCTGGTGTGAGGCGCTACTGGTCTGGCCAATACCTTAACCTTGGCCCCCCAAGCTCCTCCACTCCAGCTGTGCTGGGTTCTTTGGTCCTTTTATTTATTTATTTATTTATTTATTTATTTATTTATTTACAGATAGTTTACTGTCAAATCAGTCTCCACATAACACTCAGTGCTCATCTTTGGTCCTTTTAGAATGCGGGGCATGCTTCTACTTTTGGGTCTTTGTAATGCATCTCTCTGGACTTGGAATGCTTTTTCCACAGACACCTAGATACAGCTTGTCCACGTACCTACTTCAGGTCTTTACTCAAACAGCACCTTTTCATGAGGCTTTCTCTGACAATCTGACCTGAAATTTCAATCTCCCCCGACACTCGCTACTTTCTCCCTGCTTAATTTTTTTTCTCCCTACCACTTGTCACTACTAATATGCTATGTATTTTACTAATTTATAGTTTAATGTCTGTCTCCTTCATTGGAATATAAGTTCCAGAGTGCGGGGATGTTTGTCTGTATTGTTCACTACTGTACCTACCACTGCACCTCCAACAGTCGGCATGTGGTAAATATTCACTCACTGAATGAATGAATGATTCGTCATTGTTCCTTATCTGCTATAAAGATTGATTATGATTTATATTTACTTATATAAAACATTCTTCAATGGTATTATACAAGTACCACATGTTCTTTTTTTAAAATATAATTTATTGTCAAATTGGCTTCCATACAACACCCAGTGCTCATCCCCACAAGTGCCCTCCTCCATGCCCATCACCCACTTTCCCCTCTCCCTCACCTCCCACCAACCCTCAGTTTGTTCTCTGTATTTAAAAGTCTCTTATGGTTTGCCTCCCTCCCTCTCTGTTTGTAACTTCTTTTCTCCTTCCCTTCCCCGATGGTCTTCTGTTAAGTTTCTCAAGTTCCACATATGAGTGAAAGCATGATATCTGTCTTTCTCTGACTGACTTATTTCACTTAGTATAATACCCTCCACTTCTGTCCATATTGCTGCAAATGTCAAGATTTCATTCTTTCTCATTGCCATGTAGTGTTCCATTGTACAGATGAACCACATCTTCTTGATCCATTCATCAGTTGATGGACACTTAGGCTCTTTCCATGTTTTAGCTATTGTGGAGAGTGCTGCTATGAACATTGGGGTACATGTGCCCCTATGCCTCAGCACTCCTGTATCCCTCGGGTAAATTCCTAGCAGTGCTATTGCTGGGTCATGGGGGAGTTCTATTGTTAACTTTGTGAGGAACCTCCACACTGTTTTCCAGAGCGGCTGCACCAGTTTATATTCCCACCGACACCAAGTACCACATGTTCTTATAGAAGATTTAGAAAATACGGCTAAGCAGAAAGCCAGACATATCTGTAATGCCTTCATTCATCAATAACCTCTGTGACAAATTAATGTGTATTCCTCTAGACTTTTCTCTCTGTAACAATATACTTATATATTAAAAAAAAACCAGGATTCTACTCCACATATGGTTTCCTAGCCTGCCTTTTAGTTATTTAACATATGGTGAAGGTCTTCCATTGTCAATAAATCTATGTCTCCATTATCATTTTTAAATGGCTGCATAATAATTCACTGTGTGGCTGAACCACAATTTATTTAACTAATTCTCTTTCTGGACAATTATACTATACATATTGGTCTCAAACTGTTATAAAGGTGTTGGCAGATTTGAACAGCAAGAGATCAAGGACTAGCATCCCGGAACAGCTGTCTTCAATTATTTCAAGAACAAGGATGGCAAGTATCTTGTGTAGTTCCAGAAATAGGACTAGGATTAGTGGGTGTACGTTAAATAAATCGACAGAAATAACTTTGTAATACATCGTAAAAATGGAAAAGGATATCTTCTTGAGGTAGGAAACCCTTTGTGGAAGTTTTCAAGGAAAGGCTAGCTGTCCTTATTTCTGAAATAAGTCCTGCATTGAAAAGGAGTTTGAGGCCAACGCTCCTACAGTTCCGTGACTTCCACAAGCACATTCTGTAGAAGAGTCCAGAGTGATCCTCGCATGCGGGTGTTAGGTGGCTAAAACACTGTGGCTTCCGGCCACCTTCCCTCTCTAGGCTGAGAGAGGAAAGCTAAGTGTTCAAAATGTATCTTCTTCTATGTAGCCTGGGAACTAAGAGTGAGAAAGCAAACAGGGGTAAAGTATTTAGAAGAGGTCTTCTTCTTGAAATTCTTTTTTTTTTTTTTTTACAAAAAGTTTATTGTCAAATTAGTTTCCACATAACACTCAGTGCTCATCCCCACAAGTGTGAAATTCTTTTGTCTCCCACTTACTTCACCTTCCATTTTTATTTTTACTTTATCCTTTAACTATTTTTTTCTTTTCCTCTTTGACTTCATTTTTTAAAATTTTTTTTTTTTTCCTAGAGGAGAGAGAGAGAGACAGCGTGAGCAGGGGAGGGTCAGAGAGAGAGGGATTCACAGGCTCCAGGCTCTGAGCTGGCAGTCAGCAGAGAGCCCGACGCGGGGCTCGAACCCATGAACCGCTAGATCATGACCTAAGCGAAAGTTGGACGCTTAACCGACTAAGCCACCCAGGCGCCCCTCTTTGACTTCATTTTTGATATTAAATGGGAGCTCCGTGGTTGGTGTGTTCGGCTGTGGCGGAAGGGTCTGGGGCACGACCGGAGCTGCTCGGGGTCAGGCATGGAGGGTGAGGGCTCAGGGATGAGCAAGCAGCTGAGGAACCTTGGGGCCTCCCCTGTGCCCTGCTTCTCACCCACCCGACTTGGCCATCCCCAACCTCCCATCGTGTGCTTGCTACATTCCCTGCTAGAAGGCTCCCCTTGCAAATGCCCCCCTTCCCCTCTTGCAATCGCGCCTCTCCCTGTTTTTGATAAGTAGTCCCTCAAAGGACTCAACATTCCTTGTCTGCGTTTCTGAGTCTGCAAGACCTCTTGGCAGACCTCTCACCAGCAAAGAATATAGTAGAATGAGAAAAGTTCCCCTTAGTGTCGCTGCCTGTAGTGTGACAGGCTAAGCACTCCAGAGCCGCCTGAGGCGGGCCCCAGAGCTGTGTCGGCCTGCGGAGCAGCCGCTAGTCACACGGGGCTACCCAGTCCTTGAAACATGGCTGGCTGGAATCGAGATGGGCTCTAAGTATAAAAGACATACCAAATTTCAAATGCTTAGTATGAACAGAAGAATGTAGAACGCCTCATAAAGAAATTCTTGTATTAGTTCCATATTGAAATGATATTTTGAGTTATCTGGTTAAAGACATAAGTATTTTTAAGATTAGTTTTATCCATTTTTTTCCTTTTTAAAAACATTTTTAATGTTATTTTTGAGAGAGACAGAGCATGAGTGGGGGAGGGGCAGAGAGAGAGGGAGACACAGAATCAGAAGCAGGCTCCAGGCTCCGAGCTGTCAGCACAGAGCCCAACACGAGGCTCGAACTCACAAACTGATGAGATCATGACTTGAGCTGAAGTCCGTCACTTAACTGACTAAGCCACAAGGCACCCCTCTTTTTCCTTTTTTGATGTAGGTGCCAGAAAATTTAAATTTCTGTATGTGGCTCTCCTGCCTCTTTGCACCAGCCTGCATTTCTATGGAGCAGAGGTGCTCTAGAACGTTGCTACTTGAAGTGTGGTCCCCATACAAGCAGGGTCAGCAGAGCATGAGAGCTTGTTAGAAATGCAGGATCTCAGGGGTGACTGGCTGGCTCAGTCACTTGAGCGTCCCTTTTTTTTTTTTTTTTTTTTTTTTTAAATGTTTT